>NC_056725.1:1584574884-1584874884 GCF_019279795.1 Protopterus annectens
AACCTAACAGAGTCATTAGTAAAATATTCAAAAAGTAGATTTAAAATTATATGTATGCACATTGTTGTACATTCAGTCCAATATATATGATGCTGTTTAAGTTACTATTTAATAATATAATTATACTTTATTCATGTATATTAACTAGTGTTAAAACCTTACAGCTTATAATATTTCATTTTGAATAGTTCCTGTACTATTATTATCTAGTTAATAGATGCATCTCCAGACTGAATTGTTTTTCATTTTGAGATATGGTTGCTTGGTAGTTGTTTTTTGCTTCATTTGAACTATAACTAAATACTCATTCTACAGGTATTAGTGCTTTTATCATACTAATGGTCATGTTGATTAATGAAATTATCACTAAAGTACTAAAGAAGGTTCAGTAGATAGTGCATGACTATTATCTTTAGTTCAGTAATGCTATGCTTATTTACTTATAATGTTACCAGTTGGTTTTGTTATACTTATATATGTTGTCTTGCATATCTTTCAGTTTTAATTGTATTACTTCTTATGATAGAGTGTTCTAGTTAAGCAGAGTGTGATTTATTTTTTATTTACTTGTTTCTCTTTCTCTTGAAATACTTGAGGAAATACATTTAATCACTATAAATTTCAATTTAAGGATAGGAGCTTTAGATTAGTATTAGAAGTAGGGATTAAGCATGTTGGACGTCTTGAAATTAGTTAATTTTGTATATATTTTTAGTAGTATTACTCGGACTTTATGTTATGTTAGGCTTCCTTTGAGTAATTTGTATTCTAACTTGAGGTTATTATTATCTATAATTACAATGCTTTTTTCATGTTCTTCTGCTCTTCCTTTATCACAGGGGGATTGGTGGGTAGGCACTAGGGTTAGGATAAAGGTTATTATTATACATTTCATGGTTCTTAAAAACATTTTCTTTTTTTTCAACAAATGTTATTTGATGACTTGCTTGAATACTTAAAGACTGTTTTTCTTTTATTTTTTTCTTCTTCTTTTAATGTTGTGTTGGATTTGCACCTTGAGTTCACTTTTATAGCATCAATAATGATTATACTTGTAGAATATGCCTGTTGACATAATTTTAGATTCTTGGAATGTTAGAGGCATTCAAGATAAAGCGAAAAAGTCACTATTATTTCATATGATCTTTAAATCACAGGCTAACATTTGTTTTATTCAAGAGACCCATATTTCACGTATTGATTGGAATAAAGAGTTAAAAAATGGATCAAAAGATTATAGCTTCAGGTGACTCATCTAACTCCAGAGGTGTAGCTATAATCATTAAACAAAAATTCATTGGGAATATTATTGATGAGAAATTTGATGATGAGGGGAGGTGGTGCTTATTTACCGCTTCTATTGCTGGTCTGGACAAACCCTTATTAATTTTAAATCTATATGGCCCATGTAATTCACAACATTTGTTCATTTTAAAAATTTACAATATTCTTGCATCCTATAAGGATCATCATATTATAGTGGGTGGTGACTGGAATGCAGTTATAAACCCTGAAATTGATCGTTCCCGCTCCACTGTCACCTATAATCTTCAATCTACTCTGGCTATAAATGATTTGATGACAGAATATAATTTAATAGATCCCCTCCGCACTGTTAAAAATATAAACAAGAATGATATATATACTTATTATTCTAAGTGCTATCATTCGTGGTCCAGATTAGACTTCTTTCTAATTTCAGATTATATTTCAAAATATATTGTGGACTTTACTACAGAACCCAGATTCTTTTCGGATCACTCAAGAATTTCACTAAAATTGAACATAAAACCCAATATCAAAAATAAAACTATGTTTAATAAGTGGACCTTAAATAATAACTTATTGTCAAATGAAGATATTTGCAAACAAGCTTCAGAAATCCTAAATGAAATGGTGAATAGTCTTGAATCATCAGACATTCCTTATGACATACAATGGGCTGCATGTAAAGCAAGATTAAGAGGTTTATTTATTAGTAAAGCTGCTGTTTTCAAAAAACAATACTTTAAGAAAGAGGAATTCTTAAAATCAAGAATTTCTTCGTTGGAAAATCATCTTAGTCTGAACTATGATGCTACTTTAGAAAAACAAATTTTTGATTGTCAGAAAGATTTAATTCTGCTTCACCAAAATAACCTCTCCTTAGCTGAACAAAAGCTACTTGCTTCATATTCAGAGTGGGCCCAGGTTCCATCTAAATTGTTAGCGAGAATTATTAAAGTTAACTTCAGAAATCCAAATATTACATCTTTATCTTATAATAACAGATTATATAATACTGATGAAGAGATTATTCAACTTTTCACCTCTCTTTACACTGAGTTATATTCAGGTTCTTCTAATTCTGTTAAAGATAATCACTCAAAACTCTTTTTAGACTCTTTGCAGTTCCCTAAACTTAATGATAATCAGCAAAAACTACTTTCTACCCCTATATCGGTACAAGAAATCTCGGATTCAATAGATAATCTTAAATTGGGTAAATCTCCGGGACCTGATGGTTTTACTCCAGAATTTTTCAAAACTTTCAGATTGGTAGTTCTTCCCTTTCTATTTAAAGTTTACAATCATATAAGAGTTAATGATATCTCAGATATTCATTGGAACACATCCAAAACTATTCTAATTCTAAAAAATAATAAAGATAAATCTGACCCAGTAAATTATAGACCCATTTCTTTAATTAACGTGGATATTAAGATTCTGTCATCTATTCTGGCTAACAGATTGAAACGGATTTTGCCCTCAATTATCTCGTCAGATCAATCAGGTTTTATGTCTCAGAGACATGCTTGGGATAATACTCTATCTTTAGAGACTATACTTCATCTCATTAAGAAAAATCCAAACCCTATATATGCTTTGATTATAGATGCATCAAATGCCTTTGACAGAGTATGTTGGAACTTTCTATTTCAAACTATGTTATGTTTTAATATTCCCTTATTCTTTATAAATTTTTTAAAAGTTTTATACAAGAATATGTTTACTAGACTATACATTAATGGTCAATTTTCTGCTCCGATAAAGATCACTAAAGGAACAAGACAGGGTTGTCCATTGTCCCCTTTTCTTTTCAACATTTAGTTAGAACCTTTGCTATTGTTTATTACTCAAAATACTTTTCATAACATCCCTAGAATTCTTAATACTAATATTCATTTCTCTGCTTTTGCGGATGATTTAGTAATCTACTTTCAAACTCCATTATCTGATTACAGAAAAATAATGAATTATATTGATTATTTTTCTTTGGTTTCCAACTATCTTTTAAATTCTACAAAAACTCATATTTTTCCCTTAAATCATTTAGCACACAAATCTTTTTGTTTCCAGGCGATCATTTTCAGTTTACTTATAATATAAAATATTTAGGAATCAATTTAGAACACAATAATAAATCTTCCTTTCAAAATAATATTAATAAATTATGGAACTCTATATTGTCTGATATGGACAGATGGAAGCATCTAAACCTTTCATTTCTTTCAAGGGTGGCCATTATTAAAATGAATGTTCTGCCTAAATTTCTTTACCAGTTCTCATCATCTGATCAGATAATTTCAAAAAATGTTTTTGAGTCTGTAAATAAAGCTTTGGCAAAATTCATATGGTTCCCTAAATCTGTTAGAATTTCCTATTCTAGATTGGCATTTTTGAAGGACAAGGGAGGTTTGGGTTTACCTAATCTTTATCTCTATTATTTGATTGTCTCATCCAATAAACTTCTTACTATCTCTAAATTCAATAACACTTCTTATCCAAATCACTCTTTATGGATAAAATTATGGTATAATTATGTCATTTCTAATAATTTAAATCCTGAAGCTATTCCCTTTATCTCTCTGGATAGTTTATTTATTAAAAATATATCTACAGTATTTAAACAAAAGATTAGAGATTTCCAAACCTTACTCAAAATGTGTAAACTAGAAAAGATCTCGCACCATGTTCAGCCAATTCATCTAAACCCAAATATATTATTGGACAATAAACTTTTGAACTTAACAAACTATCCTTTAATTAAAAATCTAAAAGTAGGAGATGTTTTGAAATATCTTAACTTGCCTTTATCTGACTGGCGTAAGTTATTGAAAGTAAACTGGAATTACTCACCAATTCTTACACAACTAAGAGCAATAATTAAAAACAAATTTGTATCTCTGGTCCCCATAGACTCACAATTGAAAAACCTTAACACGATTATCAAAATACTTTCATCATCTGATAAAATGCTCTCAAACTCATGTAAATTAATTAATTCTTTAATGATGGACCACAACTGTCTTTTATCTAATGTTTGGTTGAAATATAATTCCCAATTGTCAGAATCTCAGAAAGTCCTGGCTATTAGATACACTAAGGAATTTATCCCTTTTAAAAAATTAGCATACACACAATTAATGATTAATAATGATGCCTACTTTACCCCAATCAAATTAAACAAATTTAACCCAAATAAGTCCCCTTCGTGTTCATGCTGTTCTCATCCCCAAGCAGACCTCCTTCATATTCTATGGTATTGTAATTTTTCTCACAGATTGTGGACATCTTTGAAAGTCAGACTGCAGAAAATGGGATATCAAAAATCCACGTTGACGTGGGAATTTGCTATTCTACATATTCCATTGATTCATCTTTCAAAAGTTGATATTCATGTTATCATTTTATTTGCTCATTACTAAAGCTTTATATAATACAAAATTGGATTGATCATTCTAAATTAAAATGGGTTACTTTCCAGAAAATGGCTTTTAAATTTATTGATGCTCAAAGATACTTAGGTGGAAGTCCAAAAAAGCTATTAGAAAGGTTGTGTTAGAAAAGGTTCTAAACATATTAAATAGTTAATGTTAAATATTTTTTTTTCTCAGGTTGCCTAACTTGTATATAGTGTACATATGGTGTATGTTTTATTTCTAAATAACTTATCAAAATCTCATGAAGGTTGTTATCACTAGATGAATTGTTATATGTTCATTTATGCCTTCTTGTTATGTATAATCTTTTAATTGTCTTGCTATTCATATAATTAATAAAAAATTTTTTGAGAAAAAAAACACGCTTTTGTATAAGTAATACAATTTATCTAAGAAGGAAAGAGAACTGTTTTAAAGTTTGCTTAATAATAACAGCATTTTAATAACTAAAGTTGACAAAGGGAACACATTGGTATTAATGGACAGATGTGTATGTGATTCAAAAATGTCAGAAATACCATGTGATATTAGTTTGTATAAAAGTGTTGCCTTATCTGAAGTCAAAAGGGCATATTCTCTCATAGACTCCTTAGTTGAAAAATAGTTCTATAGTGGGAGAATAACTGAGAATATTAGGAAGTATTTAAGGGTTGATAGTCCTACGTTAAGTTGTATTTTCAGCTTACCTAAAATACATAAGGACTTGGATAAACACACCAATAAGGCCTCTTGTTGCTAGCAGTAAAAGTAAAACTGAAACCATGGCAATATTTGTCGATGAGCATTTCCAGAAAGTACTGAAGAAAAGACAACCCGCGGTAGTGGTGCCGTGGTAGCATTGTCGCCTCACAGCAAGACGTTGTCCCGTTCAATTCTCAGCTAGAGCGTCTTCTGTCTGGAGACATGCATGAATGGGCGTACCTTCGTTGAAGGTTGTGCGTCAGGGCTGGTAACTCGGCATGTAAAAATCCACCACCAAACATTAGCGGACCGGAGTTCCGCTGTGGCGACCCCTAACTGGGATAAGCCGAAAGACACAACAACAACTGAAGAAAAGACAAAATAATGACTGTCCACACAGATAAAAAGTTAAGCATTTTCTTTCGTTTTAATCACAACGAACTTATTCAGAACTGACCAGTAAACCAATTAGTCAGGTTTAAATACAAAATTTTGTTAATAAATAAACCAATCAAATGTCCGTTCATCTAATTATTAATTAATACATACCATTTTCTTAAAGGCAAAAATATAAAATGTGAAATATAACACTTGGCATATGTACAAAAAGCATATAGCACATACAAAGGTGTGCTTACTATAAAAATGTTGTCAAATAAACCATTTAATAGTATAGTCTATTATTTAAAAGACATTTAACATTCAATGACCTTAAATGTTAAATGTCTTCTAAATAATAGACTATACTATTAAATGTTAAATATCTTATGTCTTTTAAATAATATACTATACTATTAAATGGTTTGTATGATAAAATTTTTATAGTAAGCACACCTTTGTATGTGTTGTATGCTTTTTGTAGATATGTCAAGTGTTGTATTTCACATTTTATATTTTTGCCTTTAAGAACATTTTTGTTTTTTTTTTTGTTTTTTTCTTTTGGCTTTTCCCGGTTAGGGGTCACCACAGCGGAATTCCGGTCCGCTAATGATTGGCAGTAGATTTTTTTATGGTGCCGAGGTACCAGCCGGACACCTAACCTTCAATGAAGGCACGCCCATTCACGCATGTCTTTCGAATGCCACTCGACTGCGGGGAGGACATGCAGACTCTTCACAGAAGGCACTCCAGCCAAGAAACAAACAGGAGAACCTCTTGCTGTGAGGTGACAACGCTACTGCTGCACCACCGCGGCTTGCTTTTAAGAAAATGGTTATGTATTCATAATTTGATGAACGGACATTTGATTGGTTTATTTATTAACCAAATGTTGTATTTAAACCTGACTAATTGGTTTACTCGTCAGTTCTGAAGAAGTTTGCTGTGATTAAAACAAAAGAAAGCGCTTAAATTTTATCTGTGTGAGCAGTCATTATTTTGTCTTTTTTTTCACGTTTTTGTTTTCTGAAGTTTATTCTGGTTTTCGTGAATTTGGTGTTTTTCATATTTCCAGAAAGTAGTTGAATTAAGTAATACATACATTAAGGATACCTTTGACTTTGTAAGTAAGTTAGGAAATGTGAATATCCAGGAAAAGTGATCTCTTAGTAACCATGGATATTAAGTCATTATATACAGTGCTACCTAATCAGGATGGGGTAGATATGGTCAGATTGGAGTTAATAAATTCAAAAATATTTTCTAAGACTACTATACAAGTTTATTGATGGAAATTCTTGATGTTATATTAAGTTATAACTTTTTTGAATTTAAGGGTAAAATGTATTGCCAAATTAATGGTGTAGCTATGGTGGGGGGGTGCAATGGATCCCAGCTATGCCAATATTTTTATGAGTGGATAGATGAAAACCTCTGTTTACAATTTTTTTACATAAATTCATACTTCTATCTACAAAATCTCAGTCTTTCTTAGCAAGGTTACTCGTTCTCAATTGCTTTTTGACAATATTCTCCTTAGTTTTTTTGGATGCATACTCTTATAATGTAGATATGAGTTGTTCTGCACCTCCTTTTTGTAAATTTCAGTAAACAGTCTGTTGTTCTCTTTAAAAACAATTACATCCAAAAAAATTAAGACTACTTAATACTGCATTCAGATGCGAAATGTAAATAGGAATTAATATTATTTATATACTTTAAAAAAATCTCCAAGCAATCTTGTTAAAAAAATCTCCAAACAATTTTGTTCCACCTTTCCAAATAAAACAAAATTGTCAATAAACTGTTTAAACATCACAATACTGCCAGCAAGTTTCAAAAATATTAGTTATCCAGAGGGTTTAATATTAGATACATTTACTGAAGTAAGTGATCTCAGAAAACATGGAAAAGTGGTAAACAACTGAAAAAAAAATTGATTGTAGTACTTCTGTGCTGATAGGTAACAGTATTGCTGTTAAATATATTATAAGTAACAACTGGAGAATATTTAGCAGCAGTGCTGAAATTAAAAGGGCAGTAGGTGAAGGTCCTGTATTTGTGCAAAAAAGAGGGAAACATTTTAAGAGTTATTTTCAAGCTAAATTAAAAGTGCCAAGATCCAAATGACAAACCCGGTGTCATAAAATGTCACAATTGTAATTTGTGTGATTACCTGTACGTGGTGGTGGTGCTGCTGTAGCGTTGTCGCCTCACAGTAAGACTCTGTCCGGTTCGATTCTCAGCTAGAGCGTCTTCTGCCTGGAGACATGCGTGAATGGGCATACCTTCGTTGAAGGTTGTGCTTCAGGGCTGGCAACTCGGCACGTAAAAATCAACTGCCAATCATTACTGTGGCAATCCCTAACCGGGAAAAGCCGAAAGACTCATACATACCTGTATGCTGTGTTTAATGAAGTAATGATTAATGGATATTGCATTAGAATGAAAGGACATTTCACATATAAATCCAAATTTGTTGTTTATTTAGTGTTTTGCCAAACTTGCATGGCATTTTATATAGGGTGAACAAACAGTGAATTGTACAAGCGAATCTATGAACATAAGTATGCTGTTCAAGTAGGTGATGAAAAATGCCTTAGCAAAGCATTATAAATTGGATAAATGTAAGGTGGATTTTAAGTTTTTAGTTTTAGATGAACTGTAGGGTTGTGATTACATGTTCAATGCAGATGAGGAACTGGGGTGGCTTGAATATACTTGAAAAGTGAGGTTAAATGCTTGCTACCCCCATGATAAACAATTAGGAGGATTTTATCGTTAACCTTAAAAGGAAAAGAGTTGGGCATTAATTAATGTAGTTGATTATGTGATGTACTTTTTGTATTTAAAGATAGGAATAGACCAGTATTAATCAGTCTGATGAAGTCTCACTTTGGGGATGAAAGCGCTTACTGATACTTTTGCACAATAAATGGTTGTGGTTTTTATACTGGATTTTTTTATTTTTTGTTGTGAACAGTTATTTGCTTCATACTGTTTTTTTCTACTGTGGTAGTGTAAGGCTACAGTTAACTGTACCTTACAATTAGGCTGTGCAGTTTGGGAATAACCTGATACTTCAGAAGCTGCCAGCACCTCTTTGTCTATCCAGTGTTTTCAGACATTGACATAATAAACTTGTTAAAGTTTTCTTTTGTGTTAATATGTGACCTTATAGTTCATTGCTCACTTTCTCAGTTATTTTACATGGTCCTTGCCATATGCCATAGGACCTGTTCTCCAGTGTGGTATTGGAGAGCTAGTACTTTGTCACCAGGTTGAAATGCTACCACTTTAAGCCTATTAAAACTTTGTATCCCTTGTTGTCTTTTTTCATCTTATTCAACTGTTGGTTTATTAGATTCAACTGTTGGTTTATTAGATCCAACCTGATCCGACATTGGGAGTTTTTCAAGAGCTTGGATCCATGGTTCTGACTCATTCTGCTATCCATAGTTCTCTCTCTAGTCCCCAGATTACCTCAGATCTCATTTTCTGCTTGATATTTCATAAAATACAATTTGAGGGCTCTGGTTTTATCTTAAAATAAGTCATAGGTTCATAGGTTCATACTAGACTATCTGCCCTAGGGCATTTATAAGCCTAGCCAGAATGTGTTTGGCTTTCGCCACCCATTTTAAATTAATTTTGCTATGCCCTTTTTTGAGGCTAGTATACTGTGCCTCTGTCTAACAGTGACACAAAAGTGATACCCGGGGTAAACCTACGATCTCCCATCCACTCATCAAGATTCCTCTTGAAGAGAGTCAATGAGGGACTCTGCCTAACCTGGACTGGGATTTTATTCCAGAGTGAAGGGAGCCTCTGGATTATGAATCTGTCCCTCCAGCATGTCCTATTTATTTCAGTGCTGAGGTTCAAGTCTCTCGAGCTTGTAGCTCGATAGGATTTGGATTTTCTGAGGTGCAGCATGTCCATTAATTCCGGGTTGGACATGGCTTTATACATCAGGCACAGATCGCCTCTGAACAGGCGGTATGCCACTGAGTAGAGCTGGAGTTTCTTTAACCGGGCAGCATATGGCATCTGTTTGAGCCCTTTGATCCTCTTGGTGAGGTACTTTTGGGGTCTTTCCAGTTGCTGCAGGTGTCTGGTAAGGTACATCCCAAAAGGGGCATTGTACTCAATTATGGGCCTGATGAGGGATGAGTGAAGAGGCACGATGACCTCCCCTGATCTAGATGTGAATCCCTTCATGATTAGGTGGGCTATGTAAAATGTTTTTCTAACCACCTTGGCCACGTGGTTGTCAAATGAGAGATTGCTATCAACTTGGGTCCCCAGGTCCCTAATTACTTCTTCTGTACTTAATGGATTATCACCTATGTGGTAATTTGTGGGCACTTTGTTTTTGCCAAAGGGGATGACTATACACTTTTTGGCGTTTAGCTTGAGGCCATGGCTCTGGCACCAGTTGTCTGTTTCTATGAGGCCCTTTTGGAGGATGCTTGTGTCGGCTGGAGAGTCGATTATGGCGCCCAGTTTGCAGTCATTTGCGAACTTGGTCAGCCACAGTCCTTCTGTGTTGGCCTGTACCTCCGAGAAATATATACCGAACAAGAGAGGTCCCAGGACTGAGCCTTGTGGGATGCCACTTGTAACTGGTTTGGAGTCTGACATGGCTCCAGCAATTCTAACCATGTGGGTTCTGTCCTTGAGCCAGTTTGCAACCCATCTAGTGACATAGGGGTTTATATGTAAGCTGGTGAGCTTATCTATAATGCCCGAGTGGGGGTATTGTATCGAAGGCTTTTGCAAGGTCCAGGTAGGCTGTGTGGACCACCTTCCCCTCATCAATGGCCTTGGTGACTGTTTCAAAGAAATCAACAAGGTTTAAGAGGCAGGATCTGCCCTTAACAAAGCCGAACTGGGTAGGATCCAGTGTCTGTAGGTCCCCAATATCTCTATTTATGAGGTCCATGATGATCCTTTCCATAGCTTTGCAGACCAAGCTAGTCAGGCTTATGGGGCAATAGTTTCCAGGATCTGTTGAGGCACCACCTTTGTGGAGAGGGACCACAGTTGCTGTACGCCACTCTTTGGGTACATATCCTGTAGTAAGGCTGAGATTGAGCAGTAGTTTTATGTTTGGGTTTAGCTCTTCTTGGAGTTCATGTAGGACGCAGCCTGGGGCACCGTCTGGTCCCATTGAAGCTGTGTTTTTTGCTTTGGAGAGGGCGGCTCTTACCTGAGCATCTGAGATGTCAGGGGGGCAGCACTCTGCTGGGATAGATATTTGCCCTTTTGGTGGGGAGGGGGGGGAGTTTGCGCTGAACCTGTCAGCTAGGATGTTGGCAATGTCTGTGGTTTTGGTGTATTTTTTGTCATTTTGGACTAATTCTGAGCATATCTGGGAATTACCACCCAGGTTCCTAACATAACTAAAGAAAGCCTTGTGATTATCCTTAGTGTCCTGTGCAATTTTTCTCTCGAAGCTGGCCTTAGACGATTTTATGAGTGCCCGTAGTTTTTGCTAATACTGATCAGAGATGCCTTCCTTTTTTGGAATTTTGCTCTATCATTTAGTAGCTTCCTCCTTCTATTGTATAGTTTGTTTATGGCTGGGGTCCACCAGACAGGACGTCTGCCTTTGGAGGATTGGGTCTTGGTTTTATTTGGGATTGCATGATCCATGCATTCCTGAAGGTGTTCATAGAATGCGTTTATAAAGGATTCTGCGGTCTGGGCCATATTTTCCACAGGCCGGGGGCTTTGAAGGATTCCACCTCGGTTTTGAGGAGTGTGAAATTTGCTTTAGAGAAGTTTTTCACTGTGGTTTTCTGGGCAGGGGGTGGTGTCGGGATGTGAATATCCAGTGAGATTAGTTCATGGTCTGATCTTACCAGTGAGGGATACACTTCTGGTCTGGAGCATAGAGTCCCCATGTTGGTGATGATCAGGTCCAGTATGTTTTCCCCTCTTGTGAGAGTGGTAACAAGTTGTTCCATAGCATTTGAGTTTATAAATTCTAGGAACCTTTGGGCTAGGGTGTTGGAGCTAGAGTAATGCTCCCAGTCTATGTTTGGGTAGTAGAAGTCACCCAATATAATGGTGCTTGGAGAGACCTTCATATTTTCCAGTGTTCTCAGGAAGGCCGAGTGGGGTTCTTGGGTTAGGGAGGGTGGTCTGTAGCAGGCTATAAACTGGAAGGCAGTTTTACCCACTGTTAGTTGCACATGGATAGTTTCTGATGCTTCGTGCTGTGCCACCAACCTGGAGGTGTGGGTATCTTTGACGAATATTGATACTCCCCCTCCTTTTGTGGGTTGATCCAAGTTTTGGGGCCGAAAAGCATGGTATGAGGTATAACCTGGTAGTGCTGGGGTGCTCTCGGGAGCCTTGAACCAGGTTTCTGTTACTGCACAGATATCGATGTTCTCCATGCTAAGGAGAGTTTCGAGTGCATCTTGAGGTTTAGACTTCTGGCGTTGAGTAGCATTACTCTTAGTTTCTTATCCCTTGTGATACCTATGGAGGCGGGTTTGTCTTTTGAGCCTTGCCTAAAAAAGGCACTAGGGGGGTAGCAAGAGCCTTTGCCAATATCTGAAAGCCCATGGGTGACAGGTGCAAACCGTCCCTAGTGAACCATCGTGGCTTGTTGAGCATGTCATCCCAGGCTGACAGGCATTGGATCCCCTTTGAATGACACCAATACTTAAGCCAATTGTTGAAATTGATCATCTTGTCTTCATATTGTGGCATCATTCTTGGTGAGGGTAAGATGCTATGCAAGGTCAGGGTCATACCGGCCTGGGCCACATGCTCAGAGAGCTCCTCTGTCTCTTTTCATGTAGTCCAGGGAGGTATGTCTCAGGTCATTCACACCAGCATGGACAATGACTGAGTCATATTTGTACTTGCCTTGGAGTGACCTGAGTGCTTGTGTTATGTGGCGGATCCTAGCACCCGACAGGCAGCTCACCATGACCTTTTCCTTGTTCAGCCTGGTGAGTGGGATGTCAGTGTGCCTGACGATAGAGTCACCTATTACAAGTGTATCAGGTGTGTTGTTTAGCCTTAAGGGCTGTGACTGCTCGGCACACTGGCTTTGTGAGCTATGTGTTGCACGTGTTTTGTTTTGGGGTAGCGGTTGCTTGGGTGTCTGCTTTGGAGGTCTCTGCTGCTTAGGCAGATTTTTATTTAGAGCCTCTGAGTATGTTTTTGTGTGTTTATGTGTTTGGTTTGCTGTCGTGGTAGGTCTATGTGAGACTGGAATTGTACTGTGTGGTTTCCTTCTCCTCCTGACTGGTTATGCGAGTACTGAGTTGAGAGAGCTTAACCTCCAGTTTGGCTATATGGATGCATCTCTCACATGTGTTAGAATTTGTTGGGAGGAGGAGAGGGTTGTCTGTGTACATGAGGCAGTTGTAACATTGCCTCAAGATTCCCAGATTCACCAGCTGGACCGGAGAGAAGATTGACAGCTGACCTTTGGACATGCTAGAATAGTATTGGGAATTCCTTTATAATTGAAAAAAAAAGGGCCAATGGGGAACAAGGTACTCAAGAGGACTTTGTGTGAGTGTAGTGCTTTTAATTTTTTAGTACTGACTTATATAATTGCTTTAGTGAGCAAGTGCCTTCAGTGATCAAGTGCCAGGTAACTTAAATGCAATGTGTTACAGGTAACTTAAATGCAAAAATGACAAACATTAACTTTCTTTTAAGTGAAACAAGGAAATGAGTACAGTAAGCAATGCAGATATCACTAGGGATCCACAGAAGCGCTGAAAAGCTGCGTTTTAGGTGGTATTAGCGTTTCAGGGAAATAACAGGCAAACAAGCAACAAGCATACAAACAGAGCTAGATTCAGCAGGCCTAGATCTAGTCTATGCTACAGTAAACAAGGTGTACCAATTTCAGTAAGAAACAGTTGAAATATGCAGGCACTATAAGCCTTTAACCAGAAATTCCCAACTCAGAAGTGCAGAGTCCAGCCTCTCCTCCCACAAGAGTGCAGACCACGAACCTTCTTATTGTAAAATAACTGGCCTGAAGCCCAAGTGCTTAAACCAGAACTAATACACTTTTAGAATAACAGACACTGAGCGCTCAATCAGCAGTTCCCAACTTAGAAGGATGTAAGCTACCTGTCCTGCCACCACAGTGCAGGCCACAAACCTTCCTAATGTAAAACAACTGGTCTGAAGCCCAAGTGCTTAATACAAAAGACTTAGAATGATAGCTACACTTTAATCAAGTTACTACCAAGCAGTAATAAATACAATTGAATACTTTGAAGAATGCCTGGATTAGTGCTCAAGTTATACAAACAAAGCTAGATTCAGCAGGCCTGGATCTAGTCTATGCTACAGCAAACAAGGTGTACCAATTTCATTAAGAAGCAGTTCAAATATGCAGGCACCATAAGCCTTTAACCAGAAATTCCCAGCTCAGAAGGGCAGAGTCCAGTCTCTCCTCCCACAAGAGTGCAGACCACGAACCCTTTTAATGTAAAATAACTGGCCTGAAGCCCAAGTGCTTAAACCAGAATTAATACACTTTTAGAATAACTGACACTGAGCCCTCAATCAGCAGTTCCCAACTTAGAAGGATGTAAGCTACCTGTCCGGCCACTACAGTGCAGACCACAAACCTCCCTAATGTAAAACAACTGGTCTGAAGCCCAAGTGCTTAAACCAAAAGGCTTAGAATGAGTTACACCAAGAAGTAATAAATACAACTGAGTACTTTTAAGATGACGCAAAAGCAAAATAAAGTAGGAAGAAACACAAATACAGTAAAAGCAGATAATTTTTTTTCAGAAAAGTAGCAAAAACAGTAGTAAAAACAATTCACATGCAGTACAAACTGGCACACTTGAGTATGTAGCAATATTAGTCCACACACAGTTTGAAAAAATGTAATTAAATTAAAAAGGACTAAAAGCAAGTGCAGAAAGGGTTTATTAGATAGAATGCGGTAAAGAGATGGGACTGGGGGAGTGTCCTAGATCAAATCTACAGTGGGGCAGGCACTGCAAAAGCCACCAAATTTAAACTACAACCAAGAACAGGGAGGGGGTGGGGGTGGGAAAGACAGTTTCAACAGAGCTAGATCTGAGGAATCACAGTCCAAATTATAAAACCACAAAAAATGCAGAAAATATACTTAAATCAGCTTATGTCCAGTTGATATATGCAGAAAAATCTCAGTAGCCAGCAACTCGATTTAAAATGATTACTAGAAATGTAACCAACACAGATTGTAATGTTATCAGAAACCCTCCCAAGCTAATTAACACTTAAAGGAATTTCAAAGCAGTCTAACAACTACTGCAGAGCTTCAGAGACACACACAAGACAGTTCAACAGAGCTAGATCTGAGGAATCACAGTCCAAATTATAAAACCACACAAAATGCAGAAAATATACTTAAATCAGCTTGTGTCCAGTTGATGTATGCAGACAAATCTCAGTAGCCAGCAACTCGATTTAAAATGATTACTAGAAATGTAACCAACACAGATTTTAATGTTATCAGAAACCCCCCAAGCTAATTAACACTTAAAGGAATTTCAAAGCAGTCTAACAACTACTGCAGAGCTTTAGAGGGTGGCCTAATGGTTAAGGTGTTTGCCTTAAACACACAGGGTGCAGGGATTGAGTCTCACAAGGGGTAATTGGCTAGGCTTAAAATGGCTCGCAAGGGCAGTTAGCCTAGTACTAATCTATGAACTATGAACTATGAACAAGACAGTTTCAACAGAGCTAGATCTGAGGAATCACAGTCCAAATTATAAAACCACAAAAAATGCAGAAAATATACTTAAATCAGCTTATGTCCAGTTGATGTATGCAGACAAATCTCAGTAGCCAGCAGCTTGATTTTTTTAGCCTTATTGTCCTTTTTGTTGTGTTCTAGATTGTGTTAACCATTTATTCGCTTTCTTTTTCATAAGTTTTCCGCATTGCTTCAGAAAATCCTCCCCTTTCCTTTAAAAAAAATGTCTGTAGTAATCTTATTTCTGTTATTTTCTAGTATCATAGCTAACTGTTAAACGGTATGATTTATTCTGTGTAAGCACTGTCTTAGTTTTTTGCATAGTAGTTGTTGTTTTGGCTTTTGCTGTTGTGTTTTTTTTTTTGCATTCTAGCATGTCGGACAAGGCTGCTGACTTTAAAAAAATGCTCAGCCTGCAGACATAAGATTCCACCACAGGACCCTCAGTCCTTATGTGTTTTCTGTTTAGGTACCGACTGTGAAGCATATGCTTCTTTCAGGGCTAAGACACTATAATGCATATAATAATATTGAAGGGGCTTCTTCCCACTCATTTGGGAGGTTCAGCCATTCCTGCCCTAAAGATGTCCTTTCTTTCATCCAAGAAAATGGATCAGGTAGAATTTCTGAAGGAGAGAGAACAGGAGAAAGAAAAGAGCAATGAAAAGGTCAAGAGAGAGAGAAGGAACAGTAGAAGACATTAGAGAAAACTAGAGAGAAGTCCCCCAGAGCTGTCTGAGCAATCTGGTCCAGCTGCTAAGACACCAAGATATTTGGAGCCAAAGGTTTATCAGATCCATTCTCCAGCCTCCTCCTGTGGTTCTCACTGGAGCCATTAAACTCGAGGCTTCATTCCCTGTTTTCACAAGAGAAGTGTCAACTTTCTTTTCTGCCACCAGTGTTAGCTTCCTCTTTCAAGTCCTTTCCTTCTGTTCTAGGAGTTCGTTGGAAGCTGACATCAAAAGAATGATGCCTAAGTTCCTACTAACTCAGATTCAGTTGGGGGGGGGGGTTCTCCCAGTGCTGTCCCTTTGGTGCCTCCAGGCTTGGTCCACACCCCATCTCACCATCAGTTTCTCCTCTACTGATCCAACCATCAGATCTAAGCCCATGGACCTGAGTCCACCAAATAGAGCACCCACATTGGAGCCGACAGCACTTTTGTCTTTGAAAGTTTCCCTTACTCTCTCTACTCTGACCACATCAGATTGGGATGAATCTGAGGGCAAGGGGTTAGGGTCCACTCTCAAGATATCCCTGCCTCTTGACACCTTGGTAGTGGGCAGCTTGGCACCATTGGCGGTCTGTGAGCCAGTTCATTTCAGAGTTGAAGGCACTCCATCTCTGCCCGCTGTGGTTCAGATGGGTATTTCTTCAGCTTGGATTTCATTCCCTGCTTTCAAGAGATTTCAGTGTTTTTTCTCTAGGTCTAGAGAAAAGGTGTCTCTACCCCACTCTGTTTCATCCCGATCTCTGATGGATTCTGTGTCCATGTCCATTCATCATGGTAGAAAGGGGCAGTAAGCTTCATTCACTCTTGTGGATTCTTGCAAGGAGAGCTCCCTGTTTCCTTCTGAACCTTTTCCAGAAACCCCCACTAGGGAGAGACCTAGGAAATGGACCTATAAGTTGAGACACTTGGTCTCATCACCAGAGTAGATCACTGAAGACACTGATTTCATTGAAGAAAAGAGTTCCCCATCATCCCCCTGGCAGGTTTTCCTTCAGAGAGATTCTGTAGTTAATTAAACAAAGATGGCTTTGTCCTCTGCAGCCCCATCTCCAGAGGAGTTGAAGTTCCTCGAGGCATTTGGGGCTGTTTTTTTACCTTCTTTGTGGTTCCATTTGCTGATGAACTGATAGACCTAGTTTCTCAGCAGGCATGGAACGAACCTGATGTGTTGAAGCCATTTGCACTCAAACCAGACAGATTTTTATCAGCCCCTAGGAACAAGGAACAAGTCCCCCTGGAGCAGGGGTCCCCCAGTAAACACCTCGTGCTATTGCTGCAGCCACAAGGAAAGAACTTTCACAGGTGAGAACATCTGTTCATTCCCCTAATAGAGAATCTAGGGTGTTTGACAGATTTAGGAAACTGATGTATGCTTCTATAACTTTTGCACTCAGAACATCGAACTACCTGGCTCACGTGACCTGTTTTCAGAGGGACTTGATGAAGGATTTGTAAAAATCTCTCTCTGGTAACCTGCCTTCCTGTGGGCATCCAAAAATTCATGGAGTTTCAGCTGTCTACCCTGCAATCCATAACTAATGTTCATAGGTTCATAGGTAGGTACTAGGCTATCGGCCCTAGGGCCCATACAAGCCTAGCCAAAAAATGTACCCTGGCTTTCGCCACCCAAGAAAATTATTTTCCTGTGCCCCTGTCGAGCAGAGCCACAGAAGTGATCCCCGGGGTGAATTTCCCATTTCCCATCCAATCATCAAGATTTTTCTTGAAGAGTGCTAATGAGGAGCTCTGTTTGACATAGATAGGTAGTCTGTTCCAGAGTATGGGAAGTCTCTGAGACAGGAATCTATCCCTCCAGCATGTTCTGTTTATTGTGGTGACAAGGTTAAGGTCCCTAGAGCGTGTAGCTCAGAGGGATTGGGATTTCTTTAAGTGGAGCATGTCCAACAGCTTTGGGTTTGACATAGCTTTGTATGTTAGGCAGAGATCCCCCCTGAGTAGGTGATATGCGATGGAGTAAAGCTGTAACTTTTTGAGACGGTCTGCATAGGGCATCTGTTTGAGGCCAGTAATCGTCTTTGTGAGGTATTTCTGTGGTCTTTCCAGTTGTTGTAGATGTCTTGTGAGGTACATACCAAAAGGGGCGTTGTACTCTATAATGGGTCTAATGAGTAGAGGGGAACAATGACCTCTTTTTTTCTTGATGAGAATCCTTTTGTGATGAGATGAGCCATGTAGAAGGATTTCCTGACCACTGTGGCGATGTGATTATCAAAGGAGAGACTACTGTCCACCTGTGTCCCAAGGTCTCTTATCACATTTTCGGCATTAAGTAGACTACCAGCTATGTGGTAGTTCATGGGTACAGAGTTTTTCCAAAGGGGATGACAATACACTTTTTGGCTTTGAGCTTCAGTCCATGGCTTTGACACCAGGTATCTGTCTCAGTGAGGCCCTTTTGTAGTTTGTCCACATCGTTAGGAGTTTCGATTATGGCTCCTAGTTTGCAGTCATCTGCAAACTTTGTTAGCCAAAGACCTTCTGTGTTGGCCTGCACTTCAGAGAAGTAGATACCAAACAGGAGAGGACCCAGGACTGAACCCTGTGGTACTCCACTTGTCACTGGTCTGATGTCGGATTTGGAAAGCGCTACTTTCACAGTGTGGGTTCTGTCCATGAGCCAGTTGGCAACCCATCTTGTGACATAGGGATTTATACCTAGTCTAGTGAGCTTATCTATAATTCCAGAGTGGGAGATGGTGTCGAAAGCCTTGGCGAGATCTAGATAAGCTGCGTGAACCATTTTACCCTCATCTATGGCTTTGGTGACTGCTTCAAAGAAGTCAGGTTTAGGAGACATGATCTGCCTTTTACAAATCCAAACTGAGTAGGGTCCAGAGTTTGGAGATTACCAATGTCTTTGTTTATGAGTTCCATGGCCTTGCAGACCAGGCTCGTCAGGCTAATGGGGCGGTAGTTCCCGGGGTCCGTTGTGGCTCCCCCTTTGTGGAGTGGGATAACTGTCGCGGTGCGCCATTCAGTGGGTACAAAGCCTGAGGTGAGGCTATGATTGAACATGGTGCTTAGGTAGGGTGCCAGTTCATTCTGTAGTTCATGTAGAATGCAGCCTGGGATATTGTCAGGTCCCATGGATGCTGTGTTCTTGGCTTTGTAGAGTGTGTTTTTTACCTGTGCAGCCGTGATTATAGGAACTTTGCATTCTTCCATTATAGAGATGGGCCCTCTAGGGGGTGAGAGGGGGGTAAAGTTAGCACTGAACCTATCTGCTAGGATGTTGGCAATATCAGTTGGTCTGTATATTTAGTGCCATTATGCTGTAACTCAGAGCAGATCTGAGTGTTCCCATTTAGATTCTTGACATAGCTATAGAATGCTTTGTGGTTGTCTTTAGAGTCAGTGGCAATTTTGTTTTCGTAACTAGCTTTGGAGAATTCTATGAGGGATCTCAGCTTCTTACTGAGGTTGACCAGGGAGTTCCTCCAGTCATGGTGTTTTACTCTTTTTTGCAACAGTTTCTTTCTTCTGTTGTAGAGTTTGTTTATGGCAGAGGACCACCAGATTGGCTTCCTTCTTTTTTTGGAGGATAACATCTTGGTTCTATTAGGGATAGCATGATCCATACACTCGTGTAAATGCTTATAAAGTGCATTTGTGTAGGATTTGGCAGTCATACCTCTATTGTCCGACTGCATGGGTGTCATGAAGTTTGCCACTTCTGTCTTAAGAAGTGTGAAGTTGGCTTTTGAGAAGTTTTTTACGATGGTTTCCCTAACTGGGGCTGGGGGTGAGATGTGGATGTCTAGGCTGATAAGCTTGTGGTCGGATCTGATCAATGAGGAATTGACCTCTGGTGTGGAACACAGGTTTCCCATGTTGGTAATGACCAGGTCTAGGATATTGCTGCCCCTGGTGGGGGTGTGAATAAGTTGATCCAAGGCGTTGGAATTTATGAATTCTAGAAAACGTTGAGCAAAAGAGTTGGTACATGAGTAGTTTTCCCAGTTAATGGTGGGGTACTTGAAATCGCCCATTATTAGGGTGTTTGGTTGTACCCTAATACTTTCCAGTGTATCAAGAAATGAGGAGTGTGAATCCTGGGGCATGGTGGGGGGTCTGTAGCGAGCTACAATTTGGATTGCGGTCTTGCCCAGAGTTAGTTGCACTTGGATAATCTCGGATGCATTATGCTGTGCAACTAGCCTGGAGGTGTGGATATCCTTAATGAATATGGACACGCCTCTGCCTTTAGTGCTTCTTTCTGGGTTAGGTGGCCGAAAGGTGTGGTAGGAATTAAATCCTGGTAATGCAGGGGTGCTCTCTCGAGCTTTGAACCAGGTCTCTGTCACTGCACAGATGTCAGTGTTCATTTTAAGGAGTGCCTCGAGTGAGTGCATTTTGAGGTTTAATGTATTCATGCATTTGATATCTAACACAGCTGATGATACATCTGGGCAACAGGCACTGGCACTGCAGTCCGCAGGCACACCTACAACTTTGTGAAAGGCTTCAAGACATCATTTCTCCATATCCGCTTTGACAGTTTGACCCTGTTCGGACTTAAAGTGAAAGAAATGTTTACAAGACGTGAGCAGGAAGGCAAAAGCCTTTCTGCAGTTGGCATACATTTTTGCACCCCACAAAGGTCCTTCTCCAGAAGCCAGAAAGTGTGTGTGTGTTGGGGGGGTTCTATGGTTCCAGAAATCCCAGGGTTTTGGCCTAGATGCTTCGGCAGATAGACTCCACCCCCAGGACAGAGGTGGGAGCAACTCTAATGGACATCACCCCAGTGGCAGAGGTGGACTTACAAAATCAGGGTTTTTGCTGTTATTTCACTGAGAAACCCTGTCAGATCCTAAACAGTTGACTGACTGCCATACTCTGGAGGTATTTGAGGGGTGCTTATTCCTACACTCTTACGCCTGGCAGGCCATCAGTCAAGATACCTGGGTGCGGAGGATAATCTCCATATGCTGCTGCGTTATTCCCTTTGATTCCTCTTCTCAGAAAAAGAAGAAAATTCCACGCTTTCCAACCAGTCGGATGGAATTAGTAGCAGCAGAGGAAGCAAAGCTGCTAGAAAAGATGGTCATCCAACAGGTCCCCCCAGACCAACCAGAATCCAGAATCTATTCAAGGATCTTTTAGTTCCAAAAAACAGGAAACCTAAGGCCCATTTTGGATCTAGGTCAGCTTCATTGGTTCATAAAACAGACACAATTCTGGATGGTCACTGTTCAGTCCATTCTAACTCTTATCAAGGAAAGATGAATGGATGTGCTCTGTATATCTTCAAGACACATACTATCATCTCAAGACAGCAAAGCATTCCAGGAGATTTTGTCTGTTTCCTGGAACTAATCATTTGCAATTCAGAGCACTGCCCTTTGGCCCTACCACAGCCCCATGGTGTTCACCAAATGAATGGCAGTGGTAGCAGCATACCTCAGACTCCAAGGGTTTTAGCTGTTTCCCCTGCTTGGATGATTGGCTCCTTACCTCACCAACCAAGAATCTAGTCATTTAGTGCAGGAGCTTCTTCCTTCAGTTGGGAATTGCTGTCAGTCTTGCCGAGAGTCAACTAACAGCAATGCAGTTGATAGAGTTTATTGAATGCTACCTGGGCACAAGTACCCAGATAGCAAGTCTCCCGCAATCCATAATTTTATTCCTGCATCAGGTAGCTTCAGATGTCCTTCACCACCCTTGTTCCCCAGCAAGACTTGTTCTGTGGCTTTTAGGACTGATGGCTGCTTCAGTCACACAAGTTCCTCAGGCAAGATATCATATGAGAATCCTGTAGTCCTTGATGTCACATCCCTTCCATGCACCAATATGTCTCACACCTATATGCAGGAAACACTTCAGTTGGTGCTGGACCTCCATTATAATGTCCTGGGGTTAGCTGTTCTCACCACTGCCCCTTGGGAGCCACTGTGACCATGGACGCTTCCTTTCAGGGATGGTGGGTATTTCGAAGTGAAGTCTGTTCAAGGTTCTTGGTCAGTAATTGAGGCTAGTCTACACATCAATGTCTTGGAAATGAGGACAGTCCTCCTAACACTGTAAAACTTTCAGGGCTCCCTCCCTAAGGGTGTAATTTCCATCCATGCAGACAGCATGGCAGTAGTCTGGTAAATCAACAAGCAATGAGGAACCCGCTCATATCCAATGTGCCAGCAAGCTATGAGTGTGTGGCAATGGGCAATGTCTTCCCATCACTTTCTAATTGCAGTGCACATCCCAGGGACTTTATTCTGACAGACAAACTCAGCAGGTCTATACTTTTTCCCCATGAGTGGTTGAGTGTTTCCTCAATCAGATAGTGGTGACGCAAATTCTCAGTTACTGGAGCCACCCTTGCTATGAACTTTTTTGCCTTGTACCTAAAGAAGTGCAGCAGTTACTTTGTCCTGATCCCTCTAATTGAACAGACATGGAGGGATGCTCTGGTCCATAGTTTGCCCCTGGGACTGCTTTATGCTTTTCCACCATTTCTTCTTCAGAAAGCCAGGAGGTGCAAGGCCAAGCATATTCTCATTGCACCTTTTTGGCCCTGGCAGGTTTGATTCCCCTTCCCCTGGCCTCATCTAGTACATCTGCCTTGGGTGATGAACTCCTGTCCAGACCTTCTTTATCACCCATCCAGTCAGCCTCTCCAAGTCATAAACCCTGACATTAACCAGATTGTTTCTCCAATTTTAGTGATGGCCAGGGGTAATAGGCGGTCTGTCCCAGTTATTCAGATTATATCATCCTCACAAAAAACAAACACCAGAAAGTTCTTTTCTTAACAACTAGAAAAGATTTTCATATGGGTTTGCTGCAATGGTTTAGGCCCTTTTTTATCTCCTCTTCCGTCTATTTTGGACTTTCTGGCAGAATTGTTTCACAGAGGATCCAGTTTTTCAATTATTTACAATACAGCTAGGAGACATTTTCAAATTTCATGTGAAACAGAATCAGACTTCCATTATTTCTCTAAAGCTTTCCAAGGCCTTTTTGAAAAGAACCTTCCTTTTAAGACCTCCAGTCAGGGATCCATTTCCCCATTGGGATATTACTCTTATGCTGCATGCTTTGACAAAAGCTGCTTCTTCGGTGAACCTAAAATTCCTTCCCTGGAAAACCCTGTTTTTGGTGGCAGCCACATTACCTAAGAGGATCTCGGACCTGGAAGCCTTATGATGCAAACCTTAATATATGTATTTTTTCATAAATAGAGTATCTTTGAGAACAAATCCCCATTCCTTTCTGAATTCTGAAGGTGGCCTGTAAGCAAACCTTAATCAAACGAAGAATCTACTAATATTCTTCCCAAAGTTATCAAACAAAGGGAGAATATAACTTATATTTGCTAGACATTCATAGTCAACTCAAGTTTTATTTTTCACAAGGACAAACGATATCAGAAAGTCTGAGAAACTCCTTTGCTTTCCCAAAAACTAAACTGGTCAAGGAGTTTCTCTAGTAACACTATTCAGGTGGCTTTCTGACTGTATTGCCTTTCATTATGAAAAGATGGGACTGGCCTTAACTGGCAAACCAAAGGCTTATTCTACCAGTGCAGTCTACTATTCATACCTTTGTGTCACACTTCAAGTTGGATGTGCAATCCAAATCCTGTTCATCCTTTGGTTCCACCATTCCCAGGGAATATTTCCTGGAAGCTACCTGGATCATTGGGTACCTTGGAAATCTGCACCAATAGTTGAATTAAATGAAAAAGGCAACATCAGGTACAAAAGTTATGTACTTGCCATGATGCTAGATTTGTGCTTTCTTGTTTTGTCCTGTTTAATATTCCTCTCTATGTCCCCCATCCTGAATTGTCATTCTATGAGTCCCAGCCGAACTGATGAATCTGACCAGCGGCCTTGTCTTCTGGCAGCCTTTTTTTGCTGACTTTACTCATGCTCTGTTTGTCAAATAGGGTGGACAGGAAAGCCTGTTTTAGGTTTCATAGTAGAGAATTTCTAACTGTAAACAGGCAAATTCATTCTGAAGTAATCTGGGGACTAGTAGGAATTATGGGTAGGGGAGTAATCAGGGCCAGGGACACAAGCTGTTGAAAAAGCAGGAAGGTCAGATCTGATAATCCATTAGTTGAATCGAATGAAACACGACAACATTGATCTAGTGTTTTGGTCAGTACATAACTTTTTTTTTTTTTTTTTGAAGAACTTCAAGCTTGTGGTACATGTTGTGTCACAGCAGGCAAAACTGTTTCTTCCCCATTCTTAACTTGATGAACTCACTTGCCTGCCTCTATATGAGGAAAAGGGTGTGGCTAATCTGTCAGCACTGCAGTCCTATTTAGCTTCATTGCCTTCCTTCTGGATTATTTTAAGGTGAGATCCTCTGGCGCCCATTTTCTTTTCTTTTTTTTTTTTTGTGGTATAAGTTACACTTAAATTTGGCATGTCCTTATTTTTGTTATCTTTAGCGCTAGATTCTCATTTGTTTGACTTATTTCCTACTAATGCAGATGGGATATTTTCTGTCTTCTATCTTTCTAGCTTCCCTCATAATCTGTTTTGGAAAAGGATGCAATTTGCTTCCTATGCTCTGTGGACCCCAATAACCTTCCATTAATGCATACTCCCCCAAATAAAGGAAGGTGAGAAAGTTGCTTTCCGGGATAATTTCATGTTTTTCCATCAGTCACTCCAGTGCCGTGGCTTACTGTACTTAGAGGAGTGCCTATACCAGTGCAGTTGTGGGCTAATGCTTTTTTTCCGTATGTACACATACACCTCCAGTCCCCCCAACATAACTCTTCCAATGTTTACTAAAGAGTAAAGTTACCCTGCTTCTGGAACCAAGCAGTGCTTGACTCATGGGCAGTTGACTGTAGGTAAGACCTCTCTTCAGGTCATTGTCAACTATAGGACCCTCTACATGAAACAGGACTTCCACTCAGCCTACTTGGATCGAGTCAATCAAGCCACAGCCAAACATCCTGGTTTTGGGTGACTTTAATTACCCATTCATTGACTGGGTAAATTATACTTGTTCTAACTCACTTGCCCAAGGATTCCTGGACTTCGTTAATTCCAGTGCCCTCGACCAGCTGGTTGACACACCTACAAGGGGCTCAAGCATCCTGGATCTAGTGCACACCAACATGGGGGACCATCCCTGGTGAGATCTGTCCACAAATCAGTCTCACTAGAAGTAACTATAACACAAGACCTCCCCCCTTAGCAACAACTAGACTAACAAACTTCTCCAAGGCCAGTTACAACCTTTTACATGACAACATAAATAACTTCACAACCCCTACCCCCACTGATGGAACAGGCGCCTATGCTGAATTATACACCACTGCTTTATATGAGCACTTGTACAGTTGTATTGACTGTGCCTTACTCGACAGAACCAAAGCAAGATCTTCAAGGAAAAACAAATCTGCCTGGTGGATAACTGCCTTTAATAGGCTATACAGTAGGAGAAGGAAGTTGCTGTATAAGAGTAGAAAGGAATAGTCTCAAAGTAGGAAACACTCCCTCCTCAACTTAAACAAGCAAATAAGACTCCTAATGAAGTCCTCCAAAACTAACTACAAATCCAAATTAGCTTCCCTAACTACAGATAACCACAAAGCATTCTTTAGTTACATCTGTAAGCTTAAAGGTGAGGCCTAGATTTGCGCTGAACCCATAATTAATGGTACTGCATATACAGAACTTGTAACTATAGCAAACCCGCTGACTGACAGGTTCAGTGAAAACTTCACTCCCCTGTCCCCACCACATATATACCAAAGCATCCTTAACACCTGCCCCCCTATGTATCTCTGAGGAGCAGGTCTTAAACGCCCTCTCTAATGCCAAAAACACAGCCTATATGGGACCAGACAACAAACCGGGCTGTGTTATACATGGGTTAAAACAGGAATTAGCATTACCATTGGGCACACTTTTCAGTCACAGCCTAAGTACTGGCTTCATCTTAGTGAAATGGAAAACAGGAAAACAGCTACTGTCATCCCTTTGCAACAAAGGGGTGCATCCACTGACCACAAGAACTATGGACCCATTAGCCTTACCAGCCTTATCTGCAAGGCCATGGAAAGAATCATCATGGATCTATAAACAAAGATATAGGAAATTTCCTAACTTTCGACCCCACCCAGTTTGGCTTTGTGAAGGGAAGATCAACTTGGTGGACTTCTTCAAGACAGTCACCAAAACCCTAGACAAGGGCATATCTGTGCATATGACCTACCTAGACTTACCCAAGGGCTTTGACACAATTCCCCCCTTGGGCATCATTGATTAACCCGACCAGCTGGGTATCAACCCATATATTGTCAGATGGGTTACAAACTGGCTCACTGATAGAACTCCTACGTCAAAATAGGGGATTCCACCTGCTCCAGCAGACCCATAACCAGTAGTGTTCCACAGGGATCAGTTTTGAGACCCCTGCTGTTTGGAATCTACTTCTTTAAAGTACAGGCAAAAACGAAAGGTCTGTGGCTGAAAAAGTTAGCTGATGACTGCAAACTGGGAATGTTCATTGAAACCCCTAGCAATATCAACATCATGCACGAAGGTCTTGTGCAGACTAAATGACTGGTGCCAAAGTCATGGTCTTATTGCATTTTTTGCATTAAGTTTATCATCCCCTTCAGCAAGGGTGATGTTCCTGAAAACTACCACATCAATAGCAATACCCTAAATGCACAGTCATTGGTGAGAGATCTGGGCACACTGGTCGACAGCAGCCTTAAGTTCAATCACTGTGTCTCCCCAGTGTAAGAGGGACATTTTATATTGTTCATCTGATAAGTAAGGGCATTGCCTCCAGAAAAAAAAGAAGTTATAACCCTCCTGTACTCCTCCCTCATCAGACCAATAATAGAGTACAACGCCCCCTTTGGTATGTTCCTTTCCAAGCACCTGCAGCAATTGGAGAGACCACAAAGCCACAGGTGTACAACTGACTTCTATTATTTGGGCTGCACCTGTCTTACTTTAAAGGGATCTGTCCCTATTTTCATGCCAGTTGTATGCTGTCCCATTTGGAGTCTTCACTACTCTCTACCAGATACTGTATCTTCCTTTCTTTCACTGGCTGTTTAAAAATCTGTATTTGTGCCTTATATTTCTATCTTACAGGCATCTTTCTGTTGTAAACCACAACAGTATGTTACTGTAAAAAAAAAAAAAAAACTGTTATGCACACGTGCGCACACACACACACGTGCACATGCACGCACATGCACATACGTGTTGTAGTTGTGGTTGTGGTTGGTATTTATCAAAGCAAGTGTAAAGCTTGTCAAGTGTTTTAAGCTGTGGTCAGATTCACTGG
This sequence comes from Protopterus annectens, assembly GCF_019279795.1. Taxonomy (NCBI): domain Eukaryota; kingdom Metazoa; phylum Chordata; order Ceratodontiformes; family Protopteridae; genus Protopterus; species Protopterus annectens. Next base: position 1,584,602,426 of record NC_056725.1, read on the forward strand.
AGGCAAAGATATCAAATAATGTGCATAGCTGATGAAAGTGTATCAGTTTGATGTTGAGCAAGATTGCAGTACAGCGGGTGTTAATATAACACCAGGCAAAGGGAATGCTCTTATCTTGAAGTTGGTATACTTAAAATTGCTGGGGGTGCAAGGGGGTGTGGGGGTGTTGAGTATATAGCCTCCAACTTGATGGAATGCAGGGGGCTTGTGCCTCTAGCAAAAAGCTGTTATTTATATGGCTGCATTTGTTGGTGTGTGTGTTGTTACGTGTTTTTGTGTGTATATGTTGTGAATGTGTATGCATTTTTAATGTTTAGTTTTAGTATGTAATTTGTGTGTGTGTGATTGAGTTGATTGAATATGCAGTGTTTTAGTGCATGTGTGATAATGTGGGATAAGATGTCGGCTTTTTGTTTTAATATCTTATTTTGTGATTATTTTACTCATATGCGCACACGTAAAATAAAAAAAAGAAAAAAAGAATAAAATATTAGTGACAGTATTGAAAGCTAACTTTATATCTTAAAAACTGTAATTGTTTTTATCCTTGATAAGGACATCTTGAAATAAACTTGGTAAACCAATAAAGATAATTTGTTGAGAATCTTTTGAATAATAAAACAAAATATCAGTCATAGATGCCAAAAATTTGTGGATGATGTAGAGGATGTGTGGCACACTGGTCAGTGATAAATGATCAAATCCAGTATTTATGGCCAGGTAATGACCACTTCACTTGCTGTATTTCTGTCCATGTGTGTAGTCTGGAAAAATATGGTGGTGTGCTAGTACTGACACCAAAAAGTCTGGAACAGCTGGGGGAAGAAATAATTATGTAATAAAACATCATTGGTATTCAGAAACTGATTGGACAAAGCAGTCAGCATGCCCTTTGCAAACTCAGCACAGCGCACAGGAGGGAGTCTGACTATCAGCTTCAGGATCTGGTGTAGCACTAGATTCATTCAGTGTAGTGACTGCTTATGCCTGCATGAACATGGAAACTGAGCATAAGTAGTGAAAGTTTCTGTTGTCTTGTGATATGGACAAGTCCTTGTTTACACATGGTTGGCCAAATAGTTTAATTTTATTCCCTCAGTCACATGTCATTGATAAATATTTATTTTTTTCCGAGCCCTTTATTATATATGCATTTTCATTTAACTTTTATGTTGAGCAGTTATTGTATCATGAAAACATCCCAGTTTAGGGTGGCAGTAATATATTGTAGGGTTGTATTATAGTTCATAATCTGGAAAGTAGGAAAGTTTCTTCTAAATTATTTGAAGTATTTTCTTCTTTTATGGTATGACTTTGTGATCAGCACCTATGTTCATTTTTGTAAGACTAACTCTGAAATACGTAATACTCTGGTAACCACTTGATTTTAACTTGAGAGGTCATTTTTACTGGTTGAAACAGCCAAGTACTTCTTTCTTGTGATTCCTTCTATTATTTTTTTTTTCTAAAAACTGAAAATGTCCTTGTGAAGGGCATCTTCTTTGGCATGCTCACAACATCTTCTTAGCAGGATTATGAGAAATGAGTATTCCATGATGGTTCCTCATTTCTTTAGCAACTCATGCATGTCAGATCTCATCGTAATTTCTTACTTGGAATGTGTATTTCTAATTCACCATTCTAGAGAGAGTGTGTTCTTCATCTGTGGGCAAACCTCATAAGTACCCATAAAACTACCTGTTCCCATTGTAGAGGACTCTATCAGTGTCCAGAAGTTACGAAAAAGAGGAACAGCTGAATTGTAGCGGCCCTTGGAGAAGCAGCCATTACGCCAACTGTATCTCTATGCAGTTCTTATACCACCTTGGTGCAGACTGAGTACCCTGTGGAGGTTTGGACTTAGGAAAATACACAGAAGAAATTCAGAGTGGTGGTGAAGAACCCTAAAGCTGAAGGAAGAGTGAAAAGCATGAATGGCATGATCTCTGTAGAGAGGCTAGAACAGTTTGGCCTGTCCTCCCTTAGGAATGAGAGAACATAGCTAGCCTGCAGGTTAAATAACTAGATGCATGTCTTGCAGCTTGAACCAGTATGTCTTTGTAGAAATGGGTTCTCAGTAAACATGAAGTAGTCAGTAAATCCAAAAGCAGTTTTCAAGAGCAGAGGTACCAATAACGTAAATGCAAACAGAAATACTTAGAAAGATATGCGTCCGGTACCACCACAGCTCTTTAATTAAAACAATGTTAGCGCTTTCGGGTTGATTTCAAACCCTTCTTCAGACTTCTGTCTGAAGAAGGGTTTGGAATCAACCCGAAAGCGCTAACATTGTTTTAAATTTCTTTGATGAATAAAAGACTATAAATTAAAGAGCTGTGGTGGTACCAGACCTATATTTTTTTAAACATTTAGTAGTTACACTACCTAAGAATATCATATGCTAATAGACAGCTAAGAATGAGGCTGAAGCAGGCTGTTACTCATTTGTGGCATGTGATGTGTTTTTTCTTCCCCTAGGTCTTTTAGCAACATATTTAAGAGTCATTAAAGTTTGCACAAACTGAAGCTGGTGCACAACAGTAATGGTTGAGGACACACCCAAACCGTAAATGGGTCAGTAAGGAGATCAGTTTTGACTGGGGGATTTTAATGATATTTGGTTGCACCCATATTTAGCTGTGGGTATTCTGGGTCTATGGGAATGCCTTCACAAAAAAGATACTAACGAGCCAGTGAATAAGGAAATGGAATAATTTGTGTTGTCAAATTAACATAAGGGTGGGCAAATATGGAGCTATGGGTTTAAGAACTCCGCAGGAATAGGGTAGGATTGTGGGAAAAGTGTTCCTATTCAACCATCTATTGTGTGATAGAGGCTCAGTAAGCTTTCTTAGGAAAACTGTAAAATTGTTTTCCCCTTAAGTAAAAATCTGGCCAAAAACATATTAACAATGACAAGAAAACCTTCGACTGCACACCCCTTAATTCACAATCTAGCAATCCTCAAAAGATTTGGAATACTGTTAACCAAATTCTCCACCCAGGTTACCCATCTACATCTAACCCTTGCCCTAATAATTTACTATCTTCCTCTTACTTTGATACTATCTGCCAACTTTTGCTAGCTTCTAACCCAACCAGTCCCTCACCACCCAACTACAAAACCACTCTTAGGTTCATAGGTTCGTACTAGGCTATCTGCCCTGGGGCATTTATAAGCCTAGCCCAATTGTGTTTGGCTTACGCCACCCCTTGATTTGAGTATACTGTGCCCTTTTTAAAGTTTAGTTTACTGTGCCTCTGTCTAATAGTGACATGGAAGTAATCCCCGGGACAAACCTACAATCCCCCATCCACTCATCAAGATTCTTCTTGAAGAGAGTCAGTGAGGTGCTCTGCCTAACATGAATTGGAATCATATTCCAGAGCGAAGGGAGCCTCTGGGTTATGAATCTGTCCCTCCAGCATGTTCTATTTATTTCTGTGCTGAGGTTCAAGTCCCTCGAGTGCGTGGCTCTAAGGGATTTAGATTTACTGAGGTGGAGCATGTCCATTAATTCTGGGTTGGACATAGCTTTATATGTCAGGCATAGATCGCCTCGAAGTAGGCGGTATGCAACTGAGTAGAGCTGGAGTTTTTTTAACCGAGCAGCATATGGCATCTTGAGTCCCTTGATCCTCCTGGTGAGGTACTTTTGGGGTCTTTCTAATTGCTGCAGGTGTCGGTTAAAGTACATCCCAAAGGGGGCATTGTATTCTATGACAGGCCGGATGAGGGATGAATAAAGGGGCACTATTACCTCTCTTGATCTAGATGTGAATCCTTTCATGATGAGGTGGGCTATGTAGAAGGTCTTTCTAACCACTTTGGCAATGTGGTTGTCAAAGGAGAGATTGCTATCAACTTGGGTCCCCAGATCCCTAATTACTTTCTCTGTACTTAATGGGTTACCACCTATGTGGTAATTTGTGGGCACATTGTTTTTGCCAAAGGGTATGACTATACACTTTTTGGTATTTAGCTTTAGACCATGGCTCTGGCACCAGTTATCTGTCTCTGTGAGACCTTTTTGAAGGATGTTTGTGTCAGCTGGAGAGTCGATTATGGTGCCCAGTTTGCAGTCATCTGCGAACTTGGTGAGCCATAGTCTTCCTACGTTGGCCTGTACCTCAGAAAAGTAAATACCGAACAAGAGAGGTCCCAGGACAGAACCTTGTGGGACGCCACTTGTGACCGGTTTCGAGTCTGACATGGCTCCAGCAACTCTGACTCTGTGGGTTCTGTCTTTGAGCCAGTTTGCGACCCATTTTGTGACATAGGGGTTTATATTTAGGCTGGATAGCTTATCTATGATGCCCGAGTGGGGTATTGTGTCAAATGCCTTTGCGAGGTCCAAATAGGCTGTGTGGACTACCTTCCCTTCATCTATGGCCTTGGTGACTGTTTCGAAGAAATCGATCAGGTTCAAAAGGCAGGATCTGCCCTTGACAAACCCAAATTGGGTAGGATCTAGTGTGTGTAGGTCCCCAATGTCTTTGTTTATGAGTTCCATGATGATCCTCTCCATAGCCTTGCAGACTAGGCTAGTCTGGCTTATGGGGCAATAGTTTCCAGGGTCCGCAGAGGCGCCACCTTTGTGTAGTGGGATCACTGTTGCTGTACGCCATTCTTTGGGCACATATCCTGTAGTGAGGCTGAGATTGTACAGCAGTTTTACTTGAGGGATTAGTTCTTCTTGGAGTTCATGTAGGACGCAACCCGGGATGCCATCTGGTCCCATGGAAGGACTGTTTTTTGCTTTGGAGAAGGCGGCCTTCACCTGAGCATCAGAGATGTTTGGGAGGCTGCACTCTGCCGGGATAGATACTTGTTCTTTTGGGGGGGAGGGGGTGGAGAAGTTTGCACTGAATCTGTCTGCCAGGATATTGGCGATGTCTTTGGGTTCAGTGTATTTTTTGTCATTTAGAATCAACTCAGAACAAGTCTGGGAGTTGCATCCCAGGTTCCTAACATAACTGAAAAAAGCCTTATGATTGTCTTTAGTGTCCTGTGCAGTTTTTTTCTCGAAGCTGAGGATTTTATGAGGGATCGTAATTTTTTGCTAGTACTGATCAGGGATGCCTTCCCTTTTAGGGATTTTGCTCTATCATGTAGTAGCTTCCTCCTTCTGTTGTACAGTTTATTTATGGCTGGGGTCCACCAGACTGGATGCCTGCCTTTGGATGATTGGGTCTTGATTTTGTTTGGGATAGCATGATCCATGCATTCCTGGAGATGTCCGTAGAATGCGTTTATATAGGATTCTGCAGTTTGGGCCGTAGTTTCCACTGGCCCTGGGGCCTTGAAGGATTCCACTTCGGTTTTGAGAAGTGTGAAGTTCGCTTTTGAGAAGTTTTTCACTGTGGTTTTCTGGGCTAGGGGTGGGGTCAGGTTGTGGATATCCAGTGAAATTAATTTATGGTCTGATCTTACCAATGAGGGATATACTTCTGGTATGGAGCATAGAGTCCCCATGTTGGTAATGATCAGGTCTAGTATGTTTTCCCCTCTTGTGGGAGTGGTGACTAGTTGTTCCATAGCATTTGAGTTTATAAATTCCAGGAACCTTTGGGCCAAGGTGCTGGGGCTTGAGTAATGCTCCCAGTCTATGTTTGGGTAGTTGAAGTCGCCCAATATAATGGTGTTCGGAGAGATCTTCATGTTCTCCAATGTTTTCAGGAAAGCCGAGTGGGATTCCTGACTTTGAGAGGGTGGTCTGTAGGATGCTATAAACTGAAAAGCAGTCTTGCCCACTGTCAGTTGCACATGGATGGTCTCCGATACTTTGTGCAATGCCACTAACCTGGAGGTGTGGATATCCTTGATAAATATGGAAACTCCCCCTCCTTTTGTGGTTCGGTCCAGGTTTTGGGGCCGAAAAGCATGATATGAGGCATAACCTGGTAGTGCTGGGGTGCTCTCTGGAGCCTTGAACCAGGTTTCTGTCACTGCACAGATATCAATGTTCTCCATACTGAGGAGAGCTTCGAGTGCATGCATCTTGAGGTTAAGACTTCTGGTGTTTAGCAGCATTACCCTTAGTTTCTTGTTCCTTGTGCTGTCTATGGAGGTGGGTTTGACTTTTGAGACTTGCCTAATAAAGGCACTATGGGGGTAGCAAGAGCCTTTGCCAATATCCGAAAGCCCACGGGTGACACGTGCAAGCCATCCCTAGCTAAGCAACGTGGCTTGTCGAGCATGTCATCCCAGGCTGACAGACACTGGATCCCCTTTGAATGACACCAAAATTTTAGCCAATTGTTAAAATCGATAATTTTGTCTTTATACTGTGGCATCATTCTAGGTGAGGGTAAGATGCTGCTCAAGGTCAGGGTCATACCGGCCTAGGCTACATGATCAGAGAGCTCCTTTATGTCTCTTTTCATGTAGTCGAGGGAGGTACGTCTCAGGTCATTCATGCCAGCATGTACAATGACTGAGTCATATTTGTATTTGCTTTGGAGTGACCTGAGTGCTTGCATTATGTGGTGGATCCTAGTGCCTGACAGGCAGCTCACTGTGACCTTCTCTTTATTCAGCCTGGTGAGCGGGACGTCAGTGTGTCTGACAATAGAGTCACCTATTACAAGAGTATCAGGTGTGTTATTCAGCCTTAAGGGCTGTGACTGCTTGGCACACTGACTTTGTGTGCTATGTGTTGCACGTGTTTTGTTTTGGGGTAGCGTTTGCTTGGATGTCTGCTTTGGAGGTGTCTGTTGCTTAGGTAGATTTTTATTTAGAGCCTCCGAGTATATTTTTGTGTTTTTAAGTGTTTGGTTCGCTGTTGTGGTGGGACTATGTGATACTGGAATTGTGTTGTGTGAGGTTATCTTCTCCTGACTGGTTACTCCAGTTTTGAGATGAGAGAGCTTAGCCTCCAGTTTGGCTATATGGTTGCATCTCTCACATATATTTGAATCTGTTTGGAGGTGGAGAGGGTTGTCCGTGTACATGAGACTGTTGTAACATTGCCTCAAAATTCCCAGATTCACCAGCCTTGAAACTGCTCTTTCTGACTTAGTCCCATCTTCGTCTTCTCAAACTTAAACCTTGTTGTCCATCAGCTGATAACTTGTGACCTCTTTTCCTAAAGGTTGATGCTAGGTCTATTGCTTACCCAGTCTCCATTCTCATAAACTGCTCAATCAAAGAATCCACCGTTCCTACTCTTTGGAAGAAATTCTGCACCATTCCTATTCACAAAGGTGGAATCTCTGTAGATCTCTCTAATTTTTGCCCTATAGCCATACTATCGCCCCTCTCCAAAATCCTTGAGCACTGTATCCATAAACAGCTCCTGGCTTATCTCACTCAAAATAACCTAATCGCTCCTACCCAGCATGGTTCTTGCCCCCATCACAGCACCTCTACCGTTCTCATCTCATTTACTAACACTGTCTCCTTAGCTAGAGACACTAATATACTAGTGTCCTTCCTATTCTTAGATCTCTCCAAAGCCTTTGACACTGGCTCCCACTCCATCCTCCTCTCCAAACTTTCCCAACTAAACCTCTCTCCATCTGCTATATCCTGGTTTTCCAGCTACCTTACTAACTGGCAAGAAACTGTTAAATGGCATTCTGCCCTATCTACCTTTCTCCCTATACAAATGGGAGTTCCACAAGGCTCAGTTCTAGGCCCTCTTCTCTTTAAAGTCTTTACTACTCAGCTGTACACATCATGTCCACAGTCATTCCTCATACAGTATACAAATGACTCTACTGTTACTGTTGCAGACAACCCCTCTGACCTGCTTACCCTGACTCAAACCTCCTTTAACCTCACAGAATCTTGGTTCATTAACAACCAACTTATACTAAACCCTAATAAGACAAAACTTCTCCTATTTCTACCTAAATCTGTCTACCATCTTAAAACTTCATTCACCATCACCTCCCTTAACAACAACTCTATCTCAGTTGAACACCACACAAAGCTCCTCGGAGTAATTATCAATGACTGACTTAAATTCGACTTTCATGTACACCACTGTATCAAAAAAAAAAAAAAAAACGCCAAAAGCTTGGCCTACTGTATAGAAACAAAAGATTTGAAGTAGTTAACTTCATTTGGTCATCAAACTGTGGGTTTCGGATCTGATACAGCTCCAAGCTAAGATCCGAGCTCCAAGCTCCTCTCCCTTACGCATACTAAACTGCAACCTCCTTCCAACCCGCAGATCTCGTTTGCCGCGGCTTCGCCAAGACGTGAGCTCTGAGCTCCGGGCAGATAGAGTGGGATCTCTTTGGTCTAGCTTTAACTGTGCGATTTAAGTGTGTGTGTGTGTGTGTGTGTGTGTGTGTGTGTGTGTGTGTGTGTGTGTGTGTGTGTGTGCGTGTGTGTGCATGGCTTAGTTCTTTCCCTTTGTTCTTCCCTCGGTTTTACTGCAAAAAAAAAAAAGTTTAGAGTTGTAAACTTTATCTTAGTGTAGGCCTCCCCTTACTGCCTTTGATGTGTGTGTGCATGCGTGTTTATCTAGGTTACTAGTTAGCCTTTGCTTGTTGTAGGGTGGCTATGTCAGACTCCCAGAAACTGACTTTTTCTAAATGCACAGTGTGGCCATAAGCTGTCACTGGCCGATGGTCACACTTTGTGCGTCGTGTGTTTAGGGGTTCCCCACCTTACTTCGGGCTGCAGGATTTGTGCAGCCTTTAACCCTTGGGCTCTGCAGGATCACACGGCCAAGTTGATTCTGGCTGGTCTTCTCCCAGTGGAATCTGCAGCTTCTTCAGCCATGGCTGTGGCTGTACAAGCTTCTGGTCCTCCTCCACTGTCCAGGACTCTCACTCCCACTTCAAAACTGGGCAAGAGAGAGGTCAGGAAGGAGAAGCACAAAGAAAAAGAAAGGGAAAGAGAAAAAGAGAGAGACAGAGACAAGAAGAGGGGTCGTAAGAGACCAGCAGACTCAGATCCGTCAGCCCCCCCCTGCCAAAGTAGTCTCTACGCCAGAAAAAGTTCCGAGGCCATCTTCCCCTTGGTTCTGTTCTCCAAGATTCTCCCCGGAGCCAGAGGAGGAGGCTCGGCCTGCTTCGAGGTCATCCTCGCATCGGCCTTCCCGACCGGTGTTGGTGGCATCCTCCAGATCCATGAGAAGCCTCTCTGAAGCTGACATGGACCGGATGATGAGAAGGTTCTTGCAGACGCAATTGCAGATGGGAGTGTTGCTGGCTCCCCCTCCCACCGAAGTGGGGAGTTAGGCTCCGATGTTCACTCTGATAGCTCCTTCTTCGATCCATCCCTGGTTTCGGAGTCCCTGGATCTGAGGAGCCCCGGAAGCAGGGGGTCAGCGGCGATGGTTCCTCCAACCTCGACGCCGGCCATACCCTCGAGTTTGTCAGATCCAAGCTCTCAGAGCCGAGATCTGGGCGTCGGATCCAAGGTGATGAGTGTGTTGTCAGCTCCGTTGTGGTCGAGACATACCATCCCTCTGGGTCTGACTGTTCCCCGCTCGGCTCCGATCCCCTCTTCGGATCTGAGGGGCACAGCTACTTGTTCCACGAGTTTCACTGAAGCCGGTTCCCCTTCGGCCTTCGACATTGTGGAGAGGGTTTTCTCAGGAAGGTTGAGACCCCTCACTCTTTCCTTGGAGTCCGCCCCTGCTCCCTCACAGTTGAGTATGTCTTCTGTCATCCAGTCCTCCCAGGGACAGCCTGTGTCTGATATGCCCCAGATGGTTCCCCTTGAGGAATACAAAACTGTTTGTGAGCCCTCTCCGGAGAGCCCCCCCGAGGAGGTCCCTCGCAAATGCCAGTGCAAGAGGAGACACATGGACTAACCCAAGTCCGTCACTGAGGATACTGACTTGGAGGAAGGGGAAGGCTCCCCCAGATCACCTCCCAAAGACGTCTCCTTCGGAGACGTAATGGAAATTCTCTGCCAGAGGAGAGGCTGGTCCACCCAAAAACCTTCCTCGGACGAGTTAGTATTCTTGGAGACATTTGACACAGGCCCTTGTACCGCTTGGGTGTGTCCCCCGGCTGATCCTCTGGTGGACCTCATTACCACCAGAGCTTGGAAGGAACCGGACACTGTAGAGCCAATACCGAAATGGCCAGATAGTGTTGAGTCCTCCTACTGACAAGCCTGCATGGAGTAAGGGTTCACCAGTTGATGCCATGGTGGTGGCGACAGACACCAAAAAGGAACTGGTGCAGGAAAGTTCCTCGATCCATCCTCTGGACAAGGAGTCTAGGGCGATGGATCGCCTCGGAAAGTGGACATATGCTTCAGCTACCTTTGCCATAAGGGCGTTGAACTATATGGCCCATGTGATTAGGCTTCAGCGCGACCTCGAGAAAGAGTACACCGAGTCTCCCCTGGAGTCTATTTCAGCCAAGGATAAGCATTCATTCTTGGCTCGTATGGCCACTTTTAAGTCAGTTACTAACACATCCATGCATTTACACTCTCATGCCACCGAGGAAGCCACTAGGGTGGCCGGGTCCGGTATTGCCATGAGGCGTCATGCTTGGCTCTGGCTTTGTGATTTTTTGGAACCTTTCAAGGCATCCTTCGCGAATGCCCCTTTTGACGGTCCAACCCTGTTTGGTAACACCGTCCGAGACACGCTAGTCTAGAGTGAGAAGGATGGGAAGACACTGTCGACTGTCGGGATCCGCTTCTCCAACCCTCAACTGTCCTTTTCCAGGAATCAGCGAGGACAGAAGTTGTTGTGGTTCTGGAAGTCTCAGCATTCCCAGGACGCTCTGGACTCCTTTTCCCCTAGAGGCAGAGGGGGACAAGGTGGACGCCGGCCCAGCGGCAGAGGGAGACCGAAGAACTTCGGGTCACAGGAACCCTTTACGGATTGACCCGTGCAGCAGCACTGAGGAGTTGCCTGACTGCTCCACTCTGGAGGCAGTCGCGGGGTGTTTTTCAAAGTACCTAGCTCAATGGGAGTCCATAACATCAGACTGCTGGGTGCTTTGAATAATAAAATATACACCAGCACAAGACGAATCACTTCAAATCCAAAAACATCCAAGAAAAAAGAGCAGAAGGAAGGAAAAAGTCAACTTTCAGGATGTATAAAAATCCATTTAATAATCCATACTTTCTGGTACCTCGGCAGTTCACCTTCAGTGGAACAATTTCAAATACATTACATCCCCCATATATAGTAACATAATTTAATTAATCACAATCAATTAACCTTCAAATGCATTTTCTTAAAGATCAAACACATGAAATATCAATGAAACAAATACCACATACTTCAAATGAATTTTTTAAAACTAATAAATTAGTAAACTGTGTGCTGAAAAACACATTAATTATGCATATACTATAAATGTAATATTGTGCTCTATACTACTGTTATATCAATCTATTATTTATACATTAAATATACAATGTTAAATGCATATAAAGCACAATTATAAATACTAGCAACATTATAAATATTACTATGGCCTACGGTGATAATAAATGTAACAAAAGAGAAAACCAAGTGATAAATTATCAATCTATTCCAGCATCTAAATTCATCCCTCTAGGATGTAAGGTGTGATAGTTGAAAATCAATTTGTGTTCCAACCTATTTAATTCATTTGTAAAATGCCCTCCTAATAAATGTGGTCTAGCCAAAACACTAAAGTTAAATCCATCAATTTCACCCTTATGTGTTGTAACAAAATGAAAAGCCACAGGACTATCCATGTTTTTTTCTCCTAATGTCCCCCAAATGTTCTAAAATGCGAACCTTAATTTTTCTAGTTGTTTGTCCTATGTACCACATAGGTTCTACACAATTACAACCCAAAATATACACTACCCCTGAAGATGTACAATCAAATCTTTCAAAAGCCACGTATTTTCTACCATTGATTTTTTTACCATGCATGTTACTAACCTTCTCACAAATGGAACACTGTCCACATCTAAACATTCCTACATTCCCATCAGGAGAATGCACCAGTTTCTTGTTCAGTAACTCTTTTAGATTTTTGTATCGACTGTATAAGAAGATAACCCGCTTTTGAGATAAATGTCCGATAGAAGCGTCATCACTGATTACATGCCATAACTGTTTGAAGATTTTTTTCTATAATTTTTGAAAATTCTGAATACTTGGAAACGAAGAACATTTGTTCTTCATCATCAGCATTGCCTGAGCGTGCTCTCCTACAAACCCCTACATTTTTCTTTTTTTTGTATTAAACCATAATAAATCTTACAAAGTAAATCTTCAGCATAACCTCTAGACAACAATCTGTCAAAAACTTCACCTAGCATTTCTTCCCACAAAGTATGGTCAGATGTATTCCTACATAAGATAAGATGAGGTGGATGCATGCTGCTTGCATGCAAAAAGTTATTAACGGCTGTTGGTTTTTTGAAGGGTTGTTATATTTATTATCACCGTAGGCCATAGTAATATTTATAATGTTGCTAGTATTTATAATTGTGCTTTATATGCATTTAACATTGTATATTTAATGTATAAATAATAGATTGATATAATAGAAGTATAGAGCACAATATTACATTTATAATATATGCATAATTAATGTGTTTTTCAGCACACAGTTTACTAATTTATTAGTTTTAAAAAATTAATTTGAAGTATGTGGTATTTGTTTCATTGATATTTCATGTGTTTGAACTTTAAGAAAATGCATTTGAAGGTTAACTGATTGTGATTAATTAAATTATGTTACTATATATGGGGGATGTAATGTATTTGAAATTGTTCCACTGAAGGCGAACTGCCGAGGTACCAGAACGTATGGATCATTAAATGGATTTTTATACATCCTGAAAGTTGACTTTTTCCTTCCTTTTGCTCTTTTTTCTTGGATGTTTTTGGATTTGCTTTGAATAATATCTAGAGGTTATTCCATTCCCATTATAAACAGTCCCTTAACCCCAAGGCGTCTTCCAGACGTCTCACCTGCTCAAAGGGAGGCGGCAGCTTTGGAAATAGAAAAGCTGCTAGGCAAAAGAGCAATCCAGCTGGTCCCTCCAGACCAGTCTGGATCAGGCATCTATTCCAGGTTGCTTTTGGTGCTAAAAAAGACAGGGGACTTGAGGCCGATTCTCAACCTATCCACTATGAACCTGTCCGTTGCCAAGGAGAATGTCTGGATGGTTACATTACAATCCATCCTGACATTCTTGCAGGAGGAAGACTGGATATGCTCGGTAGACCTCAAGGATGTGTACTACGATATCGTGATGGACAGGCGATCCAGGAGGTTTCTCCACTTTCGGCTAGGAGACAATCGCTACCAGTTCAGGGCCCTAACCTTTGGTCTCACCACAGCCCCCAGGGTGTTTACCAAGGTCATGGCAGTTGTAGTGGCACACCTGAGGTGTCAGGGCATCCAGGCCTTTCTGTACCTGGACGATTGGCTCCTCACCGCCCCCTCCAGGCATCAACTTATTCAAGCCAGAAATTCCTTCCTTCAGTTATCAAATCTACTGGGTATTACAATAAACCTTACAAAGTCCTCTCTTCAACCTGTTCAGATTCTGGGCTTCATAGGGGCGAGAATAGGTTCTCTTCAAGCCGGGATATTTTTGACTCCAGACAGACTTTGGAACCTGACCCTTCATGTCTTGGAACATCTTCAGACTTCTTCACCCCCAGCAGGGTTAGTCCTGAGATCCTTAGGGTCCATGGCAGCAGCCCATTCCTCTAAGCAAGGTGTGCAAAGAAATCTCATGTGGTGGCTTCAATCCCAGGATCTGCAAGAAGGACGCCCTTTTGTTATGCCTCCACCCCAAGCCATGGTGATCACGGATGCCTCTTGTCTAGGGTGGGGGGGGGCATTGCTCAGGCAGGACTGTCCAAGGCACGTGGACCCCAAACAAGACCGTTCTGCATATCAATGTTCTGGGGATGAGGGCGGCCCTTTTAGCGTTGTAGGCCCTTCCTGCTTCTCTTCTTCTGGGAACTATTGCGATTCAGTCAGATATGTCAGTGGTTTGGTATATCAACAAACGGGGGGAACCAGGTCCTACCCACTTTGTCGAGAGGCCATGAGAGTGTGTGAATGGGCGATCTCTACCAACCGTTTTCTGATAGCAACGCACATCCCGGGTCAGTCCAACATTTTAGCAGACAAACTGAGCAGGACTATCCTTTTGCCCTACGAGTGGTCTCTGAACCCTTATGTAGCGGAACAGATCTTCCTCAAGTGGGGTCAGCCTTGCTGCGATCTCTTCACATCACCATCCAATGCAAAGTGCAGCAAGTTTTTTGCTATTATTCCCCCTCGGGGGGAAACACCAGAGACGCTCTTGTCCATGCTTGGCTACCTGGTCTTCTTTATGCGTTCCCCCCCGCTACCTCTCATGACAAAATTCTTGCAGAAAGCTCAGTGGTTTGGGAGCAGGATTATCCTCATACCTCCATTCTGGCCTCATCAGATTTGGTTTCCCTGCCTATGGTCTCATCTAGTAGCTCCGCCCTGGATTTTGGATCCCATTCTGGATCTCATTTGTCATCCCTCGGGAATTCCTCCCCCGAATCTGGACAGCCTCAAGCTTATTGCTTGGTTGCTCCAGTTCCATTAACTGCCAGGACTCCTGGTCTCTCTTCCCTCGTTAAATCCATTCTGGTGGTGGCACACAAGTCCTCTACCAGAAAGGTGTACCGTATCCAGCTGGCAGCTATATCCCATTTTCATGTAGGAGAAAATTCAGGTTCTCTAGCTCCGTGAGATTTGACCTTGGTTCTTCAGGCTTTAGTTGCACCTCCATTTGAACACACAGCATTAGTTGATTTGAAATTCTTGTCATGGAAGACAGCTTCCCTGGTGGCTATCACCTCGGCCAGGAGAGTGTCGGAGCTTCAAGCCTTATGTATGAAACCCCCGTACTTAGTTTTTCATAAGGATAGGGTGTCTCTCAGGACTAACCCTTCTTTCTTCCCTAAAGTCGCTTCGGAGTCAAACATTAATCAGTCTATTAATCTCCCAGTATTATTCCCTAACTTTCAAAATAAAGGGGAATACAAACTTCTTTTGCTGGACGTTCACAGACAGTTACGCTTTTACGTACATAGGTCTGCACCCTTCCGTAAGTCTGATCAGCTTTTTGTTTCTTTTGCCAAACCTTTTTTGGGGAAACCAGTTTCAAAGGTGACTCTTGCTAGATGGATCTCTTTGTATCCTGCAAGTGTACAAGGATCATGGATTACCAGAACCAGCCAGGATTTATGCTCATTCTACTCGTTCTATGGCTACTTCTGCTGCATTTTGGTCCAGAGTTTCCCTGGATGACATTTGTTCAGTGGCTACCTGGGCTTCCTCTCACACTTTTATTACTCATTATAAGTTGGGCATGGTGTCTAGAGGAAGGGCTACTTTTGGTTCTGCAGTGCTCCGGAATATCCTTCCTTAAGGACCTCACAAGATTTTTGGTAGCTGGGGACTCTGTCCCACAAGTTGATGACCAAATGAAGTTAACTACTTCAGATAAAGAAGTTATGTACTCACCATAACGTTCCATCTGAGTAGTTAGACTTCATTTGTCATCAACCTTCCCTCCCTCCTTCCCCCCTGACCTTGGTGGTTTATGTCTGTTCTTGGGCTCAGAGTTTCTGGGTCTGGTGAGCCTAGTTTATGTGTTCAGGTCAGGTTGGGAGGTTGGCATAAGGGTTTGATTCTCACATGCGGCAATTGGCTAGGCTTAAAATGGCCCACAAAGGCACTTAGCCTAGTACTAATCTATGAACCTATGAATCTGTGTCTCTTGGGTTGATGTGTGTCACGCTGTGGGTGGCAAACTCGATCTGCGGGTTGGAAGGAGGTTGCAGTGCAGTATGGGTAAGGGGGAGGAGCTTGGAGCTCGGATCTTTGCTTGGAAAGCTACGGGCTCGGATCTGTATCGGATCCGAAACCCAAAGGTTGATGAAAAATGAAGTCTAACTACTCAGATGGAACGTTATGGTGAGTACATAACTTCTTTGTTCCTTACTCCCAACTGTAGAATTTCACTTGCCCAAGCCTATCTCCTCCCCAACCTCTTCTACAACTCTCAAATCTTTACTAACTTATAGACCACTCTACTATCCAAACTTGAAATCACCTACAACAAATTGGCTCATTTTGCAGCCAACCTCCCACCAACAACTCACCACTGTCTCGCTCTTTGAACACTCAGTTGGCTTGAGTTTCCTAACCAATTCCAGCTTACTCACCTTCTCATCATCCACTCTGTTCTAAATAAGCTCACCCTCTGTCCCAGCTTATTCACTGTCATCACCTTCTATAACCCAGAACGCTCCCTCAGAAGCTCTGACCAACATCTTTTACAGATACATAAACCTAAAAAATGAATTGGACAAAACCTCTACAGCTACCTCCCAGCCCTCTCTTGGAGTAATCTTCTCACTGCCCTCAGAAATATTTCCCATCTAAACCATTTCAAGAAAACTCTCAGAAATTACCTGCACACCAACTGGGTTTGTCACTGCAATCATCCCACTTGAATTATCTCTCCTCTCTCCCCCTCCAACTGTCTTTTTACTTTTCTTTTTTACTTCCCTTCTTTCCTCTCCCTCTCATTTCTTCCTTACAGTTATTCTGCCTGATATTAACTTTCTCCTTTCTTCTTCTTCCAGCTATTATTACACCTAATTATAACTTATCGGAATTACAGCCCCTGAATATTTATCTTCTATCTTGTTCTACCCATCTTCCTCTGTACTGTCTGCACATGTGAAATGCTTTCTTTCACCTAAACCTCATACTGCCAGTGCCTGTATTAGAGACACCTGTACATTTTGCTTTTAATGTATGCACTTCTCATTCTTATTGTAACTTAGTCTAGTAAGCTTCATTTGCTATTACCTTTAGACATAATTGATATTTGCTTACAAACTTTTGTAGTTTTTTTCTTGAATGTACAATGTATTTTTGAACTTTTTACTTGCTAATCTTGTATTGAGAATACTTTTCTTCTGTTCCTGTTAAACATGTACTGTGTATGTGTTACTTGTTTCACTTGTGACTGGGCTTAAGCTCAGTCGGACTAACCCAGTCAACAAATATCAAATAAATAAATGTAATTTCTATCCCTCATCAAGAGACACACCTTTCTCTCTCATAACTACAACTTTTAGTATGTGATAGCAAAGGACTTTAGCACACTGAGATAAAATAAAAATGTATGCTACAGTCAAGCAAGAAAATATCAGAATGCAAACCAAGAATTTTCTGTTCACCACACAACAGTCTGTTCTGTGCCAGAGGCTGTCTGAGACAGCTTACTTGGGGAAAACCTTGCTGTGACTCAGCAAGAGGCACAGTTTTGTTTCCTGTCCTAACTAGGACTTCATATGTGCAAGGAAACTGACTTTTATGGACTCAAGACAGGAAGACAATGCAAAGAGTAAAAAAAAAATCAAGCAATTTGCCTTTCCTGTAATGCAGTCTGTTCTGTGGCTGTATGTTGAATGCACTTTCTCAGAAAAAAATGAAGTATTTTCTTTCCTCTTTAAATGGAAAATAAAAATGTAGTCTGTGCCGACATCATTTCACAAGTAGTTGACCTCTTCTAATTCATATGTCCTACCAAGAGGTGTATATTTGCTTTCTTTCCTAACCAGAACCTTTGACATGCAAGGGAAGAAGACTTTTAACAGACCACAATAAAATTACATACTGCAGTCAAATCAGAAAATAATAGAAGTAATGCAATCTAAAATGTTGGCCTTTCCTATGCAACAATCTGTTCTGTGGTAGTGGCTGTTTGAGTGAGCTTTGTCTGGAAAATCTTGAAATGTTTTCTTTTCCCGTTAAGTAAAACTACTAGCATCTAGCTGCTCCCTCATTTCACGGGTATTTAACCTGTTTTCATATATATGACTCATTAAAAGACATTTTTGTCCTAACGAGTAACACTTTTAATGTACAAGGAAACGGAGCTACTGCACTGCAGTCCAAATATATACCACAGTCAAGGAAGAAAACAATACATGGAATATGAACCAGTACATTTGCCTTTCGCACACAGCTTTCTATTTATGTATCTGTTTATTTTATTTTATTTTTATTTTATTTCCATTTGTTTACAGTATTATGACTCTGCCAAAAGTCTGTTTTCATTGGAGGCCAGGGAAGAAAAGCTGCACAACACAAAGAATTAATTACAATTTTACAATGTTACCAGACTATTTATGAATGTTTTTCACTGAATAGAAAAAAAAATAGAAAATAAAAATCCTTTTTGACAAAAAATATATAAAGTGTAAAGGAGCGATGGTGTAAAGAAACATTAACTTGTAATGAAAGGAACGGATAAACATAGAATATAGAATATAATGGAGAATAAGAGGAACAGTTAGGTAAAAAGACCAAGAGAGGTTTGAAGGGTAATATCATAAAGAAAGTGATAGTGGTATAAGGTAGAGAAGAAAGGTTAAAATTGATGTAGAGAATGGAGGAGGGACATACAAAGCGATGATGAGAGGAGGTGGCAAAAGAAGGCTTATTAAAATAGGGAAACTGATAAGTATGGTTAAAAAGAACAATGGTCAGGTTATTCTGTATAAAGAAAAAGAGATGTTTTTTAAAGAATGGACAGAGCTACTGTGAGGATAGGTTTTTAACTTGTTCTGGAACTGCAAATAGCAACATCTTTTAGTTTCTCCCATTAGGGGTCACCACAGCAGATCACCAGTTCGCAGATTGATTGGCAGTGGAGTTTTTACGGTATTGGGTTGCCAACCCAGCACCCAATCTTTACAGAAGGTGCGCACACACACGCGCGCGCGCACACACACACACACACACACACACACACACGCATCTCTTCAATACTCACAGCAGGGAGGACATGCAGACTCTGCACGAAAGGCGCTCCAGCTGAGAATTGAACCTGAGAACCTCTTGTTGTGAGCTGACAACACTAGCCACTGCTGCCGACTAAGGTTACTTGGAATAGTATTCCAAATCTTAGAAACATATATAGGCCTCAATTCCAAAAGACTTACTCACTTACACTGAGAGCAGGCTGAGAGCAGGTGTTTTGGAATCTGGTCCCAGTAGTAAGCCTGGCCTTACAGCAAAGTAAGTCAGTTACATTGAGAGCAGGTTTTCTTGAATCAGGGCAGATGTAAACTGAGAGCAACTCTTTTGAAATCTGGCCCAGTATAATGTGTCACCAAAGTGATTGTGAAATTTAGATATCAGTAAAAGATTGTTTGTTTCTGATCTTAGGATTCTAGCTGGTACATATTTCTGGTTGATGATGTAGTTGGACTTTTGGTTGGCTGAAAGAGTATGTTATGAGTAGTCTTTACCAGAGTATAAGCAAGGCAATTATCTAGTTCTAACCGTTTATTGTTTTGTGATGCAGTAAAATGATGGATTATGTTGGGAAGATTCACTGCAGACTTAGCATGACTTAGACTTAGCATGTTATAGGTTTGCTCACTGTTATGATGGTAAGATATGTGCATATTAACTAGAACTGTAAACCAGTTTAGTAAAGTTGGAAGAAACAGTGTTTGGACTGTATTAGGCTTGTCAGCTTCTGCAAGATACTGTTTAGCTCTGTAAAGCATACATTGCTTTTTTGTGGGTTCTGAATGTAAAATCTATATGCTCATTAAAGTGAAGCTTGTAGTCAGTAATGACTCCCAAGTAATTTAGTTTGTGTGACTTGTTCAATTTCTTTGTTGGAAATTGAATTAATTGGAATGGTACCTGTGCTGGAGGAATTAGATTTATTTTGTTGCGATTTAAATGGAGGTATGAATTTATTAACCATTGTTTTAAGTGATTAAAGTTGGATTGGAGGATGTATTGATGTTGGAGGGAGGTGGCAGAGCAGGTTGATGTGGAGCCATAGTGCAGAGACTGCTTAAGTGAGCTTTCTCAGTAAAAAAATGGTTTACCAAAGAATCTTGTAGTATGTCACATCCATGGGCAATAGAAGGCCAGATAAGGCCAAACTGATGTTTCTTGTTTTGTCAGTAAAACTTTACTTATGGTCTCATTTTTGTATTTCATATTCTTAACATAGATGATATATCTACAAACCGTATAGCCTTAAATTTTACTCTTTAAAGTATTTTTCATTTTTGGTACTTCACTGAGCCACCATTCTTTAGCATCTTTTTTTCAAGTTTTGGTTCAAAGTAGCATAAATGGAACCACCAGCAGCTTGATAATCCTAAAAATTTTGAAGAAAACTGGAAGGTGTGGAATCATCATTTTGAGCTGCGTCTCACTCTGAGTAGATTTAGTGAATTACCAGAATTCATACAATGTGCAGTTTTCCTTCATGTTTCAAGCAATGAAGCACTTAAGGAATTTTACACTTTTAACCTTACAGAGGGGACACGATGTCTGTCTTAAAATAAATTTTCAAAAAAAAAAAAAACTGCAAGTCAAAGAGTCCACTCATTTAAGGCATTCATTTTTTAATTAGAAATCAGTAGGTTTATGGTCATCTGGTGCTTATCTGACTGACTTAAATCACTGCACCCAAGTCAGAGTTTAGCAATCTGTATGATGTTTTATGTGTATTAAATCAAAAATAATCACCTCATTGGCAGTTTAAGGAAGATAGAGCTAACAGTGGGTAAAAGTTTTTGCTTGTGTTGTGAGGGAACCTTTAAGCATTCAAATTAAAATATGACAAATAGTTGGGAGTGTGCAAAATAAGGGTAATGAGTGAGATAGAAAGCAAACTAAAGCAACAAAGTGCTAAAAATACTGGAAAGAAAAACAGACATGCTGATGGCTGCTGATATCCATTATGTTGCCTAGTAATTAAAGAGTAGGCAGAAGTCACACCTGATGCAAGCAGTACTTAACGCTAATCAAGGCATATGGCAAAAGAAACAAGGCTATAGTAGTTCCAAACTGTGCACATATAATACACCTCTTAGATAATGTGGTTACTGTCTTAATTTTGAATAGCTTCAGAAGTGTTTCAGAGAGCTGTAGTAGGCATAGTTGAAGGTCTGGATGGTGTAGTCAGTGTAATTGATGATATTCTAGACTGTAGGACTATCAAGGGAGATAATTGGGTGGGCAGCAATAACATTTTCCTGAGTTATCATGCATATAGCACATCTAAACAAAGGGAGTGGGTGGTGCAGTGGTGTAGTGGTTAGAGTTGTTGTCTCACAGCAAGAGGTTCTCTGGTTTAATTTTTGGCTGGGTGCCTTGTGTATGGAGTCTGCATGTCTTCCCTGCATTCGCATGAGTTTCCTCCGGGTGCTCCAGTTTCCTCCTACATTCCAAAGACATGCAGTAGGTAAAGTGGACACACTAATTTGGCCTTAGGTGTGTGTGTGTGTGCATGAGGGTATGTTTTGGTGCTCCCTCCAAGGAGGATTGGGCCTTGGGCTAGCAACCTGAGCCCTTAGAACCTGTAACTGCTACAGAAACAACGAGTGCTGAAAGGTGCTCGTTGACCGACATACCACATGGTGAGTAAGCTGGTAAGAGAGAGAGAGAGAGAGACAAAGGGAATAAACATTGTTAAACAGCATGGTAATTTAGAGGACTTAACTTATTTATGTTGTCTCTTAATGGTTTTAGTGAATGCTTGCCTAGTATCAAACTGTGAACCTATTCCTTTTATTTGTTGAGACTAATAGATGAAGAGGCACAAGGCTTGGACAAAAGTTAATGTTTTTAACTTCAGTCAAGTGCATGGAACAGTTATTAATGTAAGAAGGGGTTAAACCTGATATTGACAAAGTTAAAGCCATTGTAAACATACAAAAGCCTAATTATGAGTCTTTTCTTACGTGTTCTGTTGGTGTGGTGCAGTATCTTTACAAATTCATCCCTAACTTGGTAGGAGTAGCAGTGCCAGTCGGCAAACTGCAAGAGAATGGTATGGCTTGGCTTTGCTTAGCAGAGCATTAGAAAAAGTTTGCAAACAACTGCTTGCTATAGCACCTACATTTAAATTTTGAGATTTGTCATAGCCAATTACTCTCCAGGTAGAAACTAGCTAAGGGTGTCTTGTTGCAATGTTGTTACAGGTTGGTAGAGCAATCATTTATGAATCTGGAGGTCTAGCTGGTGCTAAAGCATGCTATACTTTTTTTTGTTGTGTCTTACGACTTTTCCCGGTTAGGGGTCACCACAGCAGAACTCCGGTCCGCTAATGATTGGCAGTAGATTTTTACGTGCTAACTTGCCAGGCCTGACGCACAACCTTGAACGAAGGAACGCCCATTCACGCATGTCGCCACACAGAAGACGCTCTAACTGAGAATCGAACGGGGCAACGTCTTACTGTAAGGTGACAATGCTACCACAGCACCACCACTGCAGTTTTTAAAGCATGCTATAATGAGACAGAAAAAAAATGTTAGCCTTGATTTTTGATGGTCAAGTTTCATGACTTTAGCTATGGCAAAAGACTAATAGTGAAGTCAGAACATATTGAGTAAATCTTTACATAAAATACTTGCATGACTTAAAAAGATGTCATTGTTGCAAAAGTATTTGCTAGTTCAATACAAGCCAGATAATTTAAAGTGCATAACTGAAACCATGAGTCTGCACGAGTGTTAGGAAGGTTTATTTGAATAAGATCTGGAAGTGCTATGGATTGTTTCTCAATTACCTGTTTCTGCTGAGAAGTTATAATTTAAAATGTACACAGGATTTTTTTCTGTATTTATAGCTTGAGCTGATGTTCTTCGTGTTTCACTGTTGCAGTCATAACTGTAGGGTACTCCTGCCGGCAGGCAGCCCGAGGTCGGCCAGAATATCAAAGTCTGGGTCTGGCATCGGCTGTTTCAGCTAGAACCCTGACGTCAGAGCATATGGGTATAAGACTGACAGCCGACGCCATCTTCCCCAGCCTTTCTTGCCGTGCAGTGCAAAGCAGTTCGCTAGTTGTTGGTTGGCGTTTTCAAGACAACGTGGTTTGATTGTCGTCGGTCCTAAGTTTTCTACTTCTCTTCTCAAAGCTAAGTACCCCGTTGGGGAAACTTTTTTCTTGCTCCTCCGATGTCAGAAAAAGTTAATAATTGTGTATCGTGTGGAAAACAAATACCTCATAAAGATTTCCACTCTTACTCTCTACCTTGCTTAGGCCCTGACCACGACGTTTCTTGTTGTCGGTTCTGTGCCAGGTTTAATTCTCGCACTATCAAGCGTAGGTATGACTGGGCCTTGAATTACTTCGGTAGACGATTTAATTATAGAATGTCGTCGGAACCGACTACCAGATTACAGAAGAAGCGCAAAGACAAGGACAGGCCTCCAAGGTCCAAACAGGATACGTTGCAGCCGGAGCCAGCTTCGGGTTCGGCGGTCATCAGTGAGGCGCTTTTGCAGCCCCTGTCGTCCACCACTTCAGAACCGATGGCCGACACGGACTCACATGGTGAGCCAACTAGGCCTAGTAATTTGTCTGCTGCAGGACCTTCGGACGTCGCTCCTTCAGATGGGTCCGGAACCGCTGTGCAGGTACCGGCTTCTGAGGGGGTCTTCAGGCCTTCACACATAACTATCTCCACAAAGACAAAGGCTAAGTCAAAGACTCCTATTAAACCCAGACTTTCTGCTCAAGCTTCTTCGGATTCAGCCCCTAAGACTCAGAAGCAATTACTTTGGATGGCTGAGGATTTATTAACTATGATTAGGGGCGCTCACCCTCCTCCTGAGAAAAGGCCTAGACAGGATACCCCTTATGATTCCTCTGATCAGGCTTCTGTATCTTCTGTTTCTTCCTCTGATCAGGATTACTCCTTCCCTCCTTATGAGGATTCGGATGCAGAGGATTCTGTTCCCTCTGCCTCCCCCCCTGAAGATTTCTCTTTTGGGGAAACCTTGCATGAGATGAGGGAGCATTTTCATTGGGAAGGTCAGGATTATTCTGCTTCCAAAAAGAGACTCAGGGAATTCCTTCTTCTCCCTCAGCACAGGCCTTTAGCTATTCCTCCTGTACTTGACATTGTGGATGATGCCTTCTCTGAAGCTAACTTAAATCCTGATTCCATGCCGCCTGCTCCTTCTAAGCCTGATAGATTTTACAGGGTCCCTGATTCTCATCAATTCTTATTCAAGAACCCTTCTGCTGATCCTGAAACTATTTCGCAAGGTTCCAAGGCTGCTAAGGCCGCCTCCTCTAAGAATCCTATCCCCTCTGAAAAGGATTCTTGTGCCTTGGACAGGTGGGGCAAAAAGGTTTATACTTCAGCCACCCTTTCTATTAGAGCTTTAAACTGCCAGTTTCACATGTTTAAGTATCAGCAGTTTCTTTTATCTGTTTTAAAACAAAGGATTTCTGCCTTTCCTGCATGTGCTGAGGACAAGGAATTACAGGATGTGTTGCATGCCACTGAACAAGTCATACACCTGAAGAAGCTTAATTGTGAAAGCACTTGTGTTTGCACCAAGTAAAGGCCTTTTCTGGATTCCAAAGCTGTCTCCGTCTCTTTTTTTCTTGGATTACCTACACTTTTTTACAGAGATGCAGTGGTGGGTTGTCTTCTTTTGGCAATTTTTTCTTTTATTAAGTCAGCAAAATAGTTTACACTGTGGTTTTGATGCCTTAGAGGCTTCTTGCAGGGCGGCTGCCTCTGGTACTGTTATCAGGAGACATGCCTGGCTTCGTGAGCAGAATCTACCTGAACAAGTTAAGGCAAAATTGCTAGATGCCCCTGTTCAGCATGATGTCTTATTTGGGTCTAAGGCTGAGGAGGTTATTAAAAAGATGGAAGAAAAAGCCAAGTCTGTGCAGACTGTAAAAGATTTCTTGCAAGTTCAGCCTCCCAGATTTTCGAGAAATTGGCCCTCCAAAAATTGGTCTTTTCCCACCTCTGACAGGCCTCAAAGGGGAAGATATAGACGCTCCAGAGGTAGGGCGCAGGCTCAGGCCTCCTACAGATCTAGACAGTGGACTGCTTCTTCACCTAGAAAGGGAGAAGACAGATCTCAAACCCAAAGAAAGCAGACTCAATGACTCCCTCTGTTGGGCTTCAGGTCCTCCTTCCCTGGATGCCCCTCTCGGAGGAAAACTTTCTCTTTTTTACCAAAATTGGACTCACATTACCCAGGACAAATGGGTGTTAGACGTGATTTTGAAAGGTTACAGATTCCACTTTCACACTCTGCCAAGGCCTTCAGGCTGGCCAGATCTGCCAAAACATCAATGGACAGAGGCCTTAAATCAAGTGGATGCTTTATTAGCCTTAAGGGCCATAGAACCGGTTCCACCTCTAGAGGTGGGGAAAGGTTTTTATTCAAGACTTTTTCTGGTCCCAAGAAAACAAAACTCCTGGAGACCTATTCTGGACCTCTCAATATTAAACACCTTTTTGGAAATTCCAAAATTCAAGATGCTTACTCTTCAACAACTTCTTCCAATGCTCGCACAAGATTCTTGGATGGTAACATTGGACTTAAAAGAGGCTTACTTACACGTCCCTATAAGGCAGCATTGCAGAAAGTACCTCAGATTCAAGGCAGGCTCGAGACACTTCCAATTCTCTGTACTGCCATTTGGCTTATCTACTGCGCCCAGAGTTTTTACCAAATGCCTGGCTCCAGTAGTAGCTTATTGCAGACTTCAGGGAATTCAGATTTACCCCTAT
This sequence comes from Protopterus annectens, assembly GCF_019279795.1. NCBI lineage: Eukaryota > Metazoa > Chordata > Ceratodontiformes > Protopteridae > Protopterus > Protopterus annectens. Next base: position 1,584,627,955 of record NC_056725.1, read on the forward strand.
CTGGACGACTGTCTAATTCAGGCAGACAGCAAAAACCTTCTACTACAACACCTGCATTTTGTTCAACGTCTTCTCCTACTACTGGGATTTTCAGTGAACATAAAAAAGTCACATTGACCATTTGAACCCACTTTTCAAGCTGAATTGAGTATCTTAACATGAAAGACTGTTTTACTAATTTCTCTGACTTCCGCTAGGAATGTATGTAAGTTGCAAGCACTTATTATGACTCAATCCTACCTAATTTCTCACAAGGACAGGCTTTGTGTGAGATCTAACCCTTTTATGTTTAATGTGGTCTCAATTTACCTTGAGCCAGACTATTAATCTCCCTGTCTTCTTTCCTGAACCCAGTAACAAGGGTGAACATATTCTTTATACTCTGGATGCCCACAGGCAGCTGAGATACTACCTAGACAAAATGCAAGCCTTCAGGAAAGCTGATCAGCTGTTTTTCTCCAATGAACGTAAGAGAAAAGGACAAGAGTCAACAAAGACTATTTACAGATGATTGTATACTTGCCAGGTGATTACCCATTTCACAAGGGCAATGGCTTCTTCAGTATCTGTTAAGAGAGGGATGAATTCCAGAAGTATTCCAGCGGCAGAAACATGGTCTTCTGTTGATACCTTTACAAAGCACTACAGATTAGATTCCTTTTCCATGTCCAGCAGAATGGACTTTGTTACAATCATTCTCAAGGGACTTCTAGAATTGTAGTTTCTATTTCTCCTGTCATAGTATTTCCTAAGCTGTGGGAATCAACACCAGTACCTTAGGGTACTGCAACACTGATCTGTATGTTGATCGTAGTAGAGTTTTGTAAATAAACTCAGCATTGAGAGTAGATTTTCTAATAGATTACTGTTGCAGTAGTTGCCCCTCCAGCCCTCTTACTGTGCCTGTTTTTCTTTTGTGTTGCAAGGGTGTAGATGTATTCACCCTTCTGTATGTAGTTTACTATTGGGTTTGTTTTTCATATTGTTCCCTCAGGGCTGCTGTCTCCCTTTCCTAGGGAAAAAATGCTGTGAATACTATTTCACTCTGCCTTTATATGGGAGCCTCCTTGAGCTACTGAAAGAGCACATGGAAGGTGCTTAAGTTTTGACCAGTCACAAAAGGTAGAACCCAAATAGCTTTGCCTTCTGCAACAATGGTCTAATAGTACATCCACTGTTATGGTAAGTTTACTTACACAACTGTGCTTTCTATTAAAGCTGTCAAATGTTTGGCCTGTCTTTACGTAACCACATTGACCCACATCAGTCAGGTTTGGCAACACCTTTGCCATTTTCTTATTTAGTGTAGACATACTTAATCATATATTAAAATTAAAATGGGTCTATACAATGCTGGTCTGAATGGTATCTACCATGTGTGGGTAATACAGCTACCATATCATTCTTCAAAGATGCTGGCACTCCTTCCCCCTAAAATATTAAATAAAACTTTCCAAATCTTTATCACTTTCTTCTTTCCCAACTTCCAAACTCCACAAGAATACCATCTATTCCTGGAGACTTCCTTGTTATTGATTATATATGTCAATTTTTATCTCATCTCTTCCTATCTTTGCTGTTAATTGTTGAGCCTCATCCGTCTGTAACCTTGGTATAATTAAGTCTTCATAAATATTTCCGTGTGTGCCTTTTCTTTGTTTCCATATTCCTCTGCTTTATACAAAGTTTCATAAAGTTTCAAAAGTTTCTCTAATACCTCTATAGGATCTAGTTTTGTGGCAACTCTTTCTGTTTTTTGTTGCCAAAGTTGCTGTGTTAATTTTGTTTTGTGCTCTGGAGTTATAAAACATAATTGCCTGTATTAATATTTCTAAACTGATTATATTATCTAAATAGTCCCCCAATTTCCCTTTAGCACTTTGCAGTTGCTGCTTTTTTATCTGTGAATTTTCCCTAAGTCTGCAATACTTTACTACCATGTTTTAACCTCATTTTTATTTTATTCCACTCATTAGTTATCCCTTCTGAAGAAGTTGATATCTTCCCTTATAACTCTCTAATAATTTCCACTAACCATTCCTTAAATTCCTCTTTCTTTAACTGATAAATGAGAAAGCACTGTTGCACTTCATTATCCTGCATCTTTTTTTAGTTTTTATTAGTGTGTGATCTGAAATAGTCATTGGATATGTGTCAGGGCTTTAAATTAAATGCAGATATTCCTGTGAGATGATATAGACTTCCTATCCAGTCTATCAGTTCTTATACCTTGGGGAATAATGTGCAAATTCTATCTCCACAAGTTTCTACTGCTGAATTCACATATTCTGTGCTAAACATTCTCATATATTTATTTAGAAGTTTGTGATTTGTGTTCTGATTTATATTTGCCATTCTAGGTCCCATGATACAGCCTCAATATTGCAAATCAGGTTCAAATCCCCACCCGTAAATAACAATCCCTGCTGAAAGTTCATCATTTCTTCCAAAATTCTCTTAAACTCCATAATAGCAGTTTTAGGTGGAATATAAATACTTGCCAGTATAACCTTTCTTCCATTCTAGTAACACATTACTACCACAAGTTCACCATTCTGTCACTACTGGAGCCCCTCTAGCAATCAGTATTATTACTCCCCTATTCCTTTATCCCTAATATTTTACTAAGTATCCATCCTGAAATGCTTTCTTTGTCAAATTTACATGGTAATTTCTGTTCAAGTGCACCTCTGCAGCATTGCTATTTGTATGTTCCACTTCTTAATATAAATAAATACAGTTTGCTTTTTGTTTATACCTGTAAGGCCACTTACATTCCACCATATTATGATAGAAAGTGATTACTTTCACATATTATACATAACAGTGCTTTTGAGTGTATATTTACAACATTCAGCATACATGCAGACATTAATGCTTACAGGCTGCTCTTTTTTTAGTAGTTGCTTTTTCTCACCCCCCATTTAAATGCATCATATTTTTTCTCAAGACTCTCTACTTCATTGAAAACACTCAAAACAAAAACCTAAATATAGTTTCACAACTACCAAAACAAGAATGCAAAACTATGTACATTTTTAAAAAATATTTAACCCTCCAGAGAGGCGCAATTTCCTAAATTGATGGCTGCATCCACATGCATTATCTAATCTAAAATTAAGGATACTAATGCTGAAGCACAGCCTTTTCCCACCTACACTAATTTCTATTTCTTGTTTTCATATCTCATTTCCCCTCCCAGATGTGAAAATACTTAATTGCTTTCATTAAAATTAAACTTTTAGCTCTTAAGAAAAATGTGCACTGGCTACCTTTACATAAACTAAACTGTGTGCTGTTACATCAAGTGCAGTAATAAGGCTACTCATAAGGCGACTATTTAACTTTTCGTATAACTTATTACCTCCCCATGGTTTCTTTATTTTTCATAGAGCTACTTTCCAGTCTGTTTTTAAATTTTAATTACATTGTACCTTGTATAAATCAGTCAGTAGACAGTGTTGAGGCCTCTCGTGATTAATTGCTTGCACTTGTAAACTTTTTGTCTTCAAGTAAAGGCAGTTAGGAGTGGGGAAAAACAGCTAGTGATTTTGCAGATGCATGACTGAATCTTTGTAAATTTCACTCAGAACACTTTCCAACCTTCCCATGATCAGCTGCTTGCCTTGTAGAGTTCTTTTCCTCCCACGGAAAATCTTTGCTAATTTAAAAAAAGCTATTGAAATTACAAGTACAAGAAAGAACTACGATCTCCATTGTTTTCATCATTTTATCTTATTTTTCAAGCCTTTTTGTATAACAAAACCCTTGTCTGCTAAGAACATTGTTTTAAATATTCATGTATATAAAAACAGAGAAAGTTATTATGTTGGTTCTTACATAGAATTTGATCTCTACACTTTTGCTTGCCCAACCTCAGTAACCCAAGATGACAACATTATATTAACTTTATTTTGTTCAGCCTTTCTTATTTTGCTGTAGGTTAAAGCATGGTTACCTTACAACTAAGAAAATTTTGTAGTTGTATTGCTGTCACTGATGAGACACCCCTACATCATATTTTAAATATCCTCTGACTATGCAGTATATAAGACTGCTTTACAAAATAATATGCAATCTGATGTTCTCTTCCATCCATTCCTTAATGGATGGATTACTGGATCTGACTTTGGCCACTCTCAGACTTTGGATCCAAGGTTTAGGCTCCTCCCCTTACCCATAATCCGCTGTAGTTAGCAAATGATCTCAGATCTCATTTGTGTCTGACTTGATCTCTTAGTTCAACACTTAGGTGACAGCTAAGTGCACTTTTTGATATGCTTCCATTTAATTACTTTTGATAATTTATCTGGCTTTCTCTTTGCTTATCTGCCTTCCCTTGTTGTACTAGATATACACATAAACAAGTTTATATCTCCTCACCTTTGAGGCACCTGTTGACCTATCTCTGAGTTCATTCACACCTTTTGTGATTTTTTTCTGGTGTTGTTGAGGATTACCCTGCTTGTTTACAAGGTTATTATTGCCAACATAGTTATTGTCATGACAGTTATTATAGTTAGTATAGTGTTGCAGTTGTATGCTGTTATTGTTGTGTTCCTGTTTCTTCAAACACAAAAACATTTGATTTTAAAAAGTGCGTGACTTGTGGCCGCCAAATTCCAGAACTCTGATGTTGACATGTGTATCGTGTGGGGGATTCACACATAGATGAGCAGCTTTCCAACTGGTTAATTACAACTTTGCTTTATGCTTCTGTCATGATTTTAGACATCTTTGAAATGAGACTTTACAGAGTAGAGAAGAGAATAATGGAAGTCTGAGGAGAATGTCATGTTGTGGTAGTATGGGCTTATGCAATTATTCTAGGTATTATATAGCTATTTACATGAGTGTATCACTCTGCATTTTTGCACTTTTAATGAAACTACTTACTTGGATGAGAAGTTGGAGTTTAGAAATGGAAAGTTTTAAATCTGTAGTATAGCAGTGTAGTGGTTTAGATACATAATGACCTTAAAACATCTATGTCTGTACTATAGCTGCATTACTCTTCTGAAAAGATTTATATTAAAATAATTGCATACTCTTGTACAGTAATTATGCACTCTTATGCCCCTTTGAGAAGAATCTGCAAAGGAAGAGAATTTCAAATATCATGAGGAACATTTAGTAATTTACACCTTATTCCATTGTTTGTGATTGCACATTTGTTTTTAATGTTTCAGTCTCACTTTTTATCTCAAATTCATTTTTTTTATAACAACACCAAGGCAAGACTTTCTTCTTCTTACAGGAGTTAAACAGGACATGCCGTACAATGCAACAGAGAATCTTGGAGCTAATCCCCAGACTAGCCCACGAGCAGCTTACAGAGGAACTGCTACTTGTAAATGACAACCTCAACAATGTGTTTCTCAGATATGACAGGTATAATGCAAATTGTTTCACACTGCCTATCAAATAAATGCTTTATCGATATTTTTGTTTTGATATACCGATGAGAGTAGTGTGGCTGGGGGATTGCGTTATGTGGGATAATCAGCTGTCAAGTTAAAACAGGATGGGCTTCACTTTTAGATATTTTCCGGAGAAGGGAAATGTGGAAGTACTGAAAGTTATTGTGCAGGAGCTCCTTGAAAGTGAGGCATGCCTTCAGGGGAATGCTGGAAGGAGGTGGTTGATTATCTGATCTGGAAAGATGTATGAAACACTTGTGCATTTCACACTGAGACTTCAGTAGTTGCCGTCTTAGAAGCACTCATTTCTTGACACACACTTTCACCAAAACTGGCATCATGAATGTTGGGAGAGATTCCAACAGACTTAGTGTAAACTACTCTAGATTACTTCATTGTGGTTCATTTTCCATAGCAGCCTTTCACCACAGTTTTTTTGGGGTGTACCCGAGTAACTCTTTTGGAATCCTACCCAATATGTATAGCAGCAGCCCCCTATCCTATTTCTTGTTGTCTCATCATCTGGTGTTGTGTACCTTTTTTTTGTTATTGATACTACCAGGTTCACTTGCACTGTGTGTACCTAGTGACTGATTTGGGCAATTCCTTGTATTTTTAAATTTGTTTATGCTTTTTTTTTTTTTTTTTTTTTTTTTTTTTGACTTTATTTAAATGTTATTGACTGTGGTTCTTCTCACTAGATCAGTGACCTCTTTTCAGGGGAGGCCTGAGTTGTATTCATACTGGCTAGGGAAAATTTTGACAAATGCATTGACAATGTCCCCTACTCTTTTCGACCAGTCGGTGTTGCTGGAGGGCAGATGTTGAGGATGAAGCTTTCCAAGATGGAGGAAGAATGAGATGGCAGGCAGTGCAAGAAATGTTGGAGAAAAGCATTTCACAAGTAGATTTATATGGAGAAGATGTGGCTTTTATGGAGCTAGAGAAAGAAGAATTAGAAAATTTTGTTTTGATGGAGATGATGAAACGAGGAGACCCATGGCAAAGTGAGCTAGTGCATGATAGTAGATCATGTGCTGGGAGAGGTAGCAAAGGATGTGTTAGCAGATGAAGTTAAGAAAAGGATGCAGTTTAGTGACGTGTTTGAGAGTAACTTTAGTGGTATGCTTGGTTGGGGAGTAGTCAGTTTTATGAGAAGACCACTGCAACAGATCATTATAAAGGTTACTTTGTACTGAACAATTTGTCATTTACAATTTTCAAGTGCAGTTTTATAACACTAATGGGGTCTAAAGACATAAACATGTGTTTAAACTGTGAAGCAATAACTTATTCTTTTTCAAGACCCAGGCATAAGCCATTGGCAGTTAGAACACAAACTCAAGAGCTCCACTGGAGGAAATGAGAAAGCTGAGTTACATTTAAGGTAAAAAGCTTTGCTGAAAGAAAGAAAATAAATGGAATATATTATACTGAGAGAGAAATGAGTGTACTAGGTGTGACATTTGGAGAGTACAAGAGTGTAAGGGAATAGTGGATGATATTGCTGGAATGAATAAAAATGTTATCATGGTGGAAAAGTTTTAATTTATCATCTAACAAAAAAGTATACATGCTAAATATATCCATATAAGGAAAACTGACATACCAGGAGGGGTATACATGTTTCCAGCAGAAATGAAGAACAATATGTTAGAATTATTTGTAAACCTTTATTTGTGGAATATTGTTGAACCCTGTTTAAAAAGTATAACAAAAAAGGAGACTTAAATCGTAAAAAAAAATTAAAGTGTAAGCATTTGTGCATTTTTCTGTGTAATAAAGAAAGTACAAACAAGACAGTTACAAATGATGGGGAAATGTTTGTACATTATGAAGAAATGTGAAGGAAGGAAAGTAAGTATTAAACAAAAAAGAAGGAAAAGTATGTGCACATAAGATAAAATATGGAAGGTGAAAATTAATGACATTGGAGATAACAGAAAAGTATGGTATAATAGTGCGGGGAAATAATATACGGGCTATCCATGGAAGAATTTAAAAAGTGATGTAAAATGCTAAAAAGGAAAGAAGGAAAAGATTTGAGAATTTGCTTTTTTAAAACTGAGAATTTTTAGAGAATTCTGTCCAATACGTAACCAGGTGAAAGTAATATGAAATATAAAATACACTGAAAGAAAGAAAATATGTGAGCAGGAAGAAGCAACAAAACATTGTTTTTTAGAATGTTAAAAAATTAACATTTTTGAAGAAGGTTTAAAATGAAGGAATTAAAATGTAATGATATGTATGATATGTGGAAAATAAGAAACTGGAAAAAATGTGAAATTGGAAAATGGGATGGAATACTGTTTGTAGCAATTCAGAGATTATGAACAGATGATGTGTAGGATTAGTTTAAAATAAAGACAGGTGATGACAGTGTTTTAGATGAAATAGTATTGGTTTTGGATAAAACGATTGGAGGGATAAAGAGAGTTTTTAGAAAAGAAATGGATAATAGGGAAATGATCAGACGTATGAAATAATGTAAAGTGTAAATAACTGTGTTTTTAAATGTATAGATTACATGTTAATATAATGAAGGTAAGTAACGGCAAATTATATATTATAAATACGAATGTTTTAAATGTCATGAAGTGTAAATAAGGAAAATGTGCAATTAATGAACTCTCTTATTTTTTATAAGTGCAGTGGGAACTTTTACATCCACCTGTGCCACTACCAACTCGGGCCAACGAGGCCTCAGTTTAGCATCTTATCTGAGGGGACAGATCTTAGTTTGTATCTTTGCTTTAGTTGCCGCAGCTGAATTGCTTTTATTGTCTGTATGCTTGGCATAGGTTTTTCAGCACTAAATTATCAGTACTTCTGTTTAATTTATTTGATACTATAAAAATGGCTTCAGTAAAACTGTCTGTACAGTAAGAAACAAAGCCAAAGAATTTCAGTTGTTGTCATATGAGTTTGTAAACCTGTGGTTTAAACTAGAAAGGCATCAAAGTTACTTTACCATAAAAAAAAAAAATTAAAGGGCTTAAATCTTTCAACTATCCTGATAGATTAGCACGACTCTCACTATATTTGGTAGCCTACAGGTTGCTCCAGGGTGACCTGTTTTTTAAGGCTAATCTTGATGATTTGATGGGTAAGTGTAAGTTTATAGCAGCATTGTCATGTACAACCCTGCTTAATTTGTGAGGTAGACATTATTAAGTGCTTGAAAAGGGAGGTGTAAACCTTTAAGTGTCTACTTAAAAGATGTATATGGCTAGGCATCTTACAGTTCTTGTGATCACTTGCCTAGTTTTGTTCCTATATTCCTAAACCTTAACTAATAAAACTAAAACTAACCTAGAACATTCCAGTAAGCAGAAGACACATTTAGCTATGAGCTAAGTGAAGGATTGCTGCCCTAGAAAGAAGCTGTTATTTGGTTGTTTACTTCTAAACATCTGAGCTATTTGAAGTTTTGATGTAGAAGCATTTTTATTGGCTGTATAAGCTTAAATTAATCCTAACACAAGGGACACAGTCATACGTTTTCTGCTCTTAAGCATTAGATCTGTTTTCAGTTCTGATAGTTAAACATTCATGCTCTTCATAGTGCCTAGACTGCCAGAAATCCCATTTCTCTTATTTAAATAGTCCTTCTAAAGCTCTTTTGGGTTTGTTCATGCCATTGTCAGTAATTGGTGCCATGACACCTGAAGATCCTGTTATCTTTTCCGTCATGGACATTATCCTTCATACTCTTGGTAATTATCCTCTGTGTAATTTCTCCCAAGTGTTTTGGGTTTCTAATGCCATGATGGGAATGAACCCCATTCCTAAGTCAGGGTATGATTAGAGTTCTTGAAATTAGTATTGTTTCAGTTTTTGATGTTAGCCAAGAGTGGTCTTCTCAGCACCTGCAATGTAATCAGAGTTGCCTTCTCCTGCAGTGCAAGTCACATGTATTAGTAGCATATTCAAGTATTATTGTTAACTTTTTTTTTATTAGTCCTGTTGCCCCTGCTACTACTAGTGGAATTGTCTGGGTGTCTTTCTTTCATATTACCTTTGTTTCTGCTTGTAAATCATGGTATTTTATAACTTTGTGTCTCACCGTGCATAAGACATTGTAATCGCCGGGTGCAGCAATTTCGCCGATCAGTGGTACTTTTGACTTTTTTCTTTGACTACTGTATCTGCTTTTCTTATAGCTATTTTTTTTTTTACTTTTTGTAATGGATAAACTTCATCACTGTCAATAATGCTTTGTGGGTTCTTTCCAATGCTTCTCAGCTACTTCTGTGTTATTGTGTCTTTCAGTGTACAGACCTTAGTGTATCACACCCAACAGTGAGATGTGTAACTGTTTCCAGTTTTGTTTTACAGAACCTACATTTGTCTTTGTTCCCAGTTTTCTAATCAATGTGTACATAGCCCATTAGCTTGTGCTGCCATTATTAGCCTTTCATCTTTTGATTTCACCTCTCCTCTCCTTAATTATTCCTATGTGAGATCTCAGTCAACATTAGAATGTTCCAGAAGATCTATATACTTACCACTGTATTTGTGGATTTTCTGTTTTTCTTTCCTTTTTCTTGTCCTTTAAGTTCTTTCTTTGGATGTACATGGTAATTAATGTTGCAGTACTGAGTCTTGAGACTTCCTGCCATGCAGAAGCCTATGGCTGGCCCAAATACCAGAGTCTTTCACCACTCTCCGGCCAGCAAAGGTCCTTGGCCATCTGATGTCAGGGTAATGGGATGAAAGGAGGGTGTTGGCTAGTGCCATCTTCTGTTCTTTCTTGCCATGCAGTCTGATGCTTCAAACTGGATTAGTCAGCATCATCAGTCCTTCAGTCAGCTTGAATTACCAGAGCATACAGATTACTACCAAATGGGGACCTTCTTTTTTAATACTTTGTGAATATTCATTGTTAATGTTTAAGAAGGTTAACAACTGCATTTCTTGTGGGGAAACAGGCTCCCCATAGAGTTGCCACCTTTTCAGTTGCCCAAAGTAGGACATTTTTTGTTGAAATGTGAGATTTTGCACAACAAAATATTCCCACGACCAGTGCAAAGGCCAAAACTTCTCTTTTTGATAAAATAAAAGCTTATTCTGGTAGCATTTGAGTTACTTATTCTATTTCTTATAACATTTAGGTGTTTCAGATGCAAAATAATTGTTTTATGCAACTATTAAAGAAAACTTAAGAAATATTTTTGCCCTAAAATCTCAGGACATCTCCCCTTTTTTTTTTTTTTTTCCGAAGGATACAACTGCCCAGAGAGGGACAGTCCCTTGCAAAAAGGGACAGGTGGTAACCCTAGCTCCCCATAGAGAGTTCCACTGTTACTGCTTGTTTTTCTTAGGGCCACAGCATATTTCTTACTGTCCATTCTGTGCTTGGTTTAACTCTAATACTATTAAACACAGGCATACCTCTCAACTTTACAGATTTTCACAGGATGTCCAGATTTTTGCCTCATATTTTTGGTCCATTTCTCATAAAATTGTGTTTTCTGTAAAATCAGTGGCAAATCACTGAGGGTTAAAGTCAGAAAATAATGACATACATTTGAGTTTCAGACCTCATACCTTTCAGAAAATTCACGCTAATGCAAAACCTGTTCTATCTATTTTCTATGTTTGTAAGAGCAGTATTTAAAAAGTATTCCTATTTTTGGGTCTTTGTCCCCCCATTATTGATGGCTTTGTCCAGACTTCTTGCTCTAAGAGGTTGAGAGGTATTGACTCACAGGGCCGAACCTTTTCATTACCTATATTCTAGTAGGGCAGGGCCTTTGCATGCAATGGCATCTGCTGCTTCCCAGGCCATCTCCTAAGAAGAACATAAGGGACTGAAGGTGAGGGGCATCGGGGACACTTAGGATGTTTCTCCATCTGACTTCCAGCCTAAGCTTGTGCCAGTGCAGATGAGGTGCCATTACAGCTTCCTGGTCTTTTGCTTGTTTGGCCTGTGTCTGCTGGCACAGCCACTCTGGAGACCACCATGACTCAGGCCCACACCTCAGATTCCTACACTAGACTATCATCAGTTGAGTCCAGAGCCACTGAACAGGCCACTTCTTCTAACGTCAGAGTTCTAGTGATGGAGGTTGAGGATGTTATCCTGTTGGATATTGTAATGGAAGAAAAGGCTGGGTACCAGATCAAGGTCATGGCCACCTGTTCCACTGATTACGGCCTTAACTTCCTCTAAGACCTGTGCTCCCAAACCAGTGAGACAGACCACTTTGTTCCAACCCTTGCTGTCTGAGTCCACTGCATCATCATCATCTCAGGTCTCTTCAGAGGACTTCGTCAGGCTGGTCCTGAGACTTCATAGAGTTCATGAAGACCTGGTAGACCACATTTAAAAAAAATCCTGGCCCAGGAACTTCCCCTATGAAAAGAAAGAGGGACATATCCTTCCAGGGAGAGTCTGATTCCTCATAATCAGAGGATGAGGACAAACTAGCTTATATTGAACACCTTCTCCCTCAGACTTATAATGACTGATTCAGAAGGCACTCTATCCTCAGCCTGACCCCGTGAGATAGAACAAAGGAAGTTTTCAGCCTGGAGTCTAGGGAATTCTCCAAAGCTCAAGTTTACTATAGAGAGCTTCTGAACCTACTTCCTCCTAGACCACTGGTGATTTCTCTGTAGTAAAAGTATATATTGTTTTGGATGTGCATGAAGACATGCTTGCAGCCCAACTCTTGCCCATCTTTCTTCCTTCTTTTGCCCCTAAGAAATCCACAAGCTCCTCTGTAAAAATCCAATGACAGATCCAGCAGTGGTGTCTAGGGAACCCACTAACTGAAGCTAGTAGGCAAGCATCCAGTCATCCCTTACCAAATAATAGAGAAAGCAGATTGCTGAATATGGTTGATAAGAAACTTAAACTTCAACCACCATGGTTACAAGAGATCTTAACTGCCAGTTCCACATGCTCAGAAACCTTGAGTCATTACAGGAACAAATTCAGTCCAAGGCAGAGGGGGATATAGGACAAAAGAGGGAACTCCAGGACCTGTGTATTACCACCCTTGAGCTGTCCAGATACATTCTCAGATGTGGCTGTGATGCTGCGGATGCATCATGTAGTATAGCTACGGTGGGGTCAGCCACTGAGATACACCTGGCTGATGGCACAGCCCTTTCACATCAGTTTAAAGCAGAACTCCTGGATATATTAGATATCAGTCACCTAAACCAGTGTTCAGAAACAGCCTTCTGGATGGCCACAGTGCAAACCATTCTTCTTTCCCTGTAAGAAACTGGATATACTCTTTTGATCTTCAGGATGCTTACCTACACATAACAACTGGAAAGAGTCTAGAGGTTTCCTCCACTTTTGGGTAGAAGACAGTTACTACCAGTTCAGAGCCCTGCCTTTCAGACTCAACCATAGTGGGTGTTCACCATCAAGGGTCCATTAGAACCGCAAGCTGAGACTAAAATGAATCAAGGCCTTCCCTTACTTGGAGGACTGACACTGTTGTCACTTCAAGAGAATGTCTTATCAAGGCAAGATACTGCTTGCTTCAGTTATGCCTGTCTTTAGGAATGTTCATATATCTTCCATAGGCTTAGCTGAAACCAACATAGTCACTGTCTTTTATTAGTTGTTACCTAAATACTAACTTAAAAATAGCACATCTCTCAACAAACCAAATTCCTCCTATTCAACAATCAGTCATTCTCTTGTTGCAACAAAGTAAACAAATGGCTGCAATGGAATTGCAAACCCTAGGCTTAATAGCAGCAGCCTTACAGATTCACAGCCCATTGACTCAAACAAACAGCATTTCTGGGCCCTCTCGCAAGCTTCTTCAGTTATGGCTTCATCCACAAAACTCATCATCAGAACGTCCCATTCTCTCCTCTCTACCATCTGTCACTGTCAGTATGGATACATCTGCTTTGGGTTGGGAGGGGCGTTGTCTAAGATAGATGGTCTAGGGAATGTGGACTTAGACAAAGGCCCAGCTAGACACCATTTTCCTGATGACGGGGTGATCCTCCTAGTACTGCAGGCCTTCCAGGACCATCTTCCTGAGGTACCAATAGCCATTCATTCTGACAACATAGTAAACATTGTGTGGTATGTCAACAAGCCAGGGTGAAGAAATCCTACCCTCTTTCTTGGGAAGCAGTGAAAGGTTTGGAAATGGACGATCATTTATTAGTGCTTTCTAGTAGCAGTGCACATCGTATCACAGTTCAGGCCAACACTCAAGCAGACAAATTGAGCAGATGTCTTGTATTACTACATGAATGGTCTCTAAGCATATCTGTAATTCACATGATTTTCCAGGATTGGGGGAAGCCTTGCTGTGATCTTTTTGCCTCTCCTTTCCATGTCAAATGCAGTAGTTTTTTCCCTTCTCCTTCCACAGGGTCAGACTTCCAGCGACACTTTTTTCCATCCTTGGTCTCCGGGTCTCCTGTATGTTTTTCCTCCAGTTCCCTTCAAGATAAAATATATTCAGAAAGCCAATCTGTGCAAAGTCAAAGTAATTTTTGTAGCCCCATTCTGACCTTAACAGTTATGATTTCCACTGATATGGTCTTATCTTGTAAAGGATACAAGATAATAGAAGGCTCTAAGGTCAAGACATTAAGCTGCAGACCTGGAAGTTGACTGGAGAGAAAGCACAGGAGCTCAAGGAATTACTTGAGGCTCTAGCACCTCAGGAAGAAGAGGAAATAGCTGGAGTTGAAGAATGGCAGTGCCTAAAAGCAGCATGTGTGAAGACTATAGAACAGATATGCGATCCAGCCAGGTATGGAAATAAAGGAAATCTGGTGATGCAGCGCAGAAATCCAGGAAGTCATCAAAATAAAAAAAGATTGCAGGAAGAAGTGGGAGTTAGAAAAGTCTGACCAGTCTAAGAAGGATTATTGGTTGGCTAAGAGCAATAGTTCCATTAGCAAAAAGAACAAGGCATCAGAAGCACTCTACCAATTTCTGGAAGGTGACGCAGTAGATGGCACAAAGAAACTCTTATCAGGTTAAAAATACTTAAAATAGCAGACCCAGCATATAACTAACTTTATTAACAAACTTTCCAGCTTTTCATTTAAAAGAAAATAAGTAAAGCTAATGTATCGTTAAGTCTAGGTGGTGCAAAGGCATTTAATTTCATATGCTACCATAACTCTCTCTGTTCTAATATTAATTTCAGCTTATCAAGAACAATAAAATGATTTGATTTTTTAATTCAAAGTGATTGTTATATTGTATTTATTTTTTTCAATTTTCCTTTATTTCTCATTTTATAGAATTTTACGGAAATGGGAGTGTATGTCTTTAAAATAGAAAGTAGTTTTGTTTGGTGATGATGTCATGTGATAAAGGACTAGATCTGTTTAAATGTTTTTATACTATACAAGCTTTTTCTGATGAAGTCCATCATGAAGGATGAACGTGCTTAAAATTTTGTTAATAAAGTTACAGTTATATGCTGGGTCCTCTGTTTCGTTATTTTCATTTAGTATTTTTAAGTTTTGAAGTTTGTTGCTTTGTGGACAACTCTATCAGGTTGCAAGGCAATGACAGAAAGATAAAGAAGCTAGCCAGACACACTTCATACGGGATTCCAGCAACAACCTGCTCACCAGTCCTTAGGACATCAAAGATGGAAGGAATGCTTCAGCAGATTCAGAATGAAGTAAACACCACAGAAGCTGCAGTGCCCCAGATATAGCCTACTGTGAAAGAAGAGGAGGAGTCTGCCCTAGAAGAAGTAAGAATAGCACAAAGGAAAATAAAGCCAGGGAAAGCAGCAGGCTCAGATGATGTCATAGCAGAGGTGATCAAGTTGTTAGATAGGGAAGAAATGTCTCCTGGGGGTACTCTTAGCAGTATGGGGAGAAAAGCCTATCCCAGAGGACTAGAGAATAAGCATAATAGTGCCAGTGTACAAGAACAAAAGGGATATCCACAACTGTGAGCAGTATAGTGTTACCAAACTCCTGTCGCACTGCATGAAAGGTCTGGAGTGGGTGATTGATAAATGAATACACAGAGTAGTAGAAAAGTAAGATGGGAGATGAACAGTTTTGATTCAGATCAGGATCCAGCACAACCAACCCCATGTTTGAGACAGATAGTTGAGAAGAAGCTAGAAATGAGGAAAGAGTCCAACTATGCATTCCTAGACTTGGAGAAGGCATATGACAAGGTCCCAAGAAAGCTGATTTAGGCAGTTCTGTGGTGGTTTGAAGTCTCAGAAACATTAGTAGAATTAGTGCATGCTGTATGTAATGACACAATGGCTCAAGTACAAACAGTGTTTTTCTTAAACAGGGGTTCCCACTAGGAGTAGGTGTGCATCATGTTTAAGCTCTGAGTCCATTGCTGTTCATACTGTTGATAGACCACATTAACAAATAGATCGGAGGGGATAGAACAACAAAGTTGCTGTATGCATATGAGATGATATGGCATTCCAGGCAAACTCTGAGCAAGAATGTCAGCCAAGGACAGAGATATGGAATACAAAACCAAAGACACATAGGATGAAACCTTGAGTACAAATAAGACAGTTGTAAAGAAAGCAAATGGAAGAAATCAGAAGAAGCGGAGAACTGAGGTAGATGGGAAGATAGTGTAACAGGTTAACAGCTTCAAGTGTATGGGTGGTTGAGGAGAAAGAAAGTTTAAATAGGAAGGTCAGAAATGAATCAGAGGGGCTACAGCCACTGGTACAGAGTGTCAGGGGTAATGTATGAAAGAAGAATGCCAAAGAAGCTGAGAAGTAAAACGTACAAAACAGTGGTGCGAATAGTACTACTGGATGTTACAGAAACATGGGCAGTAAATGCAGTATAGTTGAAGCTAGAGGTGATGGAGAGGATGTGCCTCAGACAAGTGGCAAGATGCACATTGTGGGACAGATGAAGAAATGAGGACATCAGAGCAGAAGCCAAAGTAGCAGAAATGGCAGAGGAGGCAGAAAAGAACAGATTATAGTGGTACAAAAACATGTACAGAAAAGAAAACTGTTTGGTTTGAAAAGTTTGGGACAGACAGGAAGTAGATAAGGGCATCCAGCAAAGAGATGGATGGATTATGTAAGAGAAGACTTGGGACAATCAAGCATGACTGTTGAAAAAGGTAGGAGAGTAGCATTGAATCAGGTGAGATGGTAACAGTTCACATGACACCCCAACACGCATGTAGAAAAAATGGGAAAAGGGGATTGATGATGATGACCTTCTTCATAAGGAGACCATGACTGCTGTCTCATCCATGTGGCAAGCTTCTACGGACCCTCAAGCTATCAGCATAGTTTCTCCTCTTCCAGTATTGGTCAGAGACCCAACATACCCTTCTGTGTTGGTCCAGAACCCCCAAAAATTTCATCTAGAAAGACTTACAGTAATAAGTCACCATCTTGTCCACAAAACAGGGTATGGGCACATTCACAGCACCCATTCCCATGATTCTGTTCTTGTCAGAAATCTTTGACAAAGCTTCTAGGTTTTCTAAGGCAGTAGTTCATTTGGTAGCTGTTTCTGCTTATCTAAGTTTCAGTTGCTCATCTCTTGCTCCTTAATGAGTATGTAAATCTTTTTTAAAATAGGTAATGTTATGTAGTCCAATCTCACCTACATTCTTACCTGTGGGTTCGGCTCCGACTCGGCCATACTTTTTAGCTCGAAGTCTTTCTATTGGCTGGGCTAAGATGGTATCCCATGCTGCACTGCTCTCTATTCCCAGATCTCGTTTACCGCTCCTGTAGCTCGGACATGGTCTCGCTCTTGGCTGTGGCTAAGTACGCTTTTTCTTCTTATATCAGAGAAGTTTTTTGTAAAAAAAGCTATTTTAATAGCTATTGTGTGTGTTCTTGTCGGTATTGTGGAAAAGTTGTGTTTTTTCTTGTTTGTTTATTATGTGGTATCCCACTAGCTGTTTTCAACGGGCTAGGCCCATTTCAGTTAGAGGACGTAGTCTGTCCCCTTGCTTTCCTTGTGTGCTAAAGTTTCCCATGGGCTAAACAATTTAGACTAGAGGATTTAGTCCTCAACCCTTGTATTTGTGTCTGAGGATTGTTTGACTTAGAGATCTTTGTGGTGTTCTGTCTGTTGTTGGCTTGTTCCCGCCTTCTGACTGTTTTTCCGTTGGTCAATTTTTTTTCACTTAGTTTCTTGTTGTTGGTTAACTATGTCCAAAGATACTAAGGAGCATAAGCCCTCGGGCTTCAAGAAGTGCTCTAAGTGCAGTTATAAAATGTCCATTACTGATGGACACTCTGTGTGTACTGTCTGGGAGCGATTCATCTCCAGGAATCGTGCAGTTTCTGTCATGCCTTTAGTCCACGTGTTCTTCACGAAAGGAAGAACAATTTGATTTTGAAGGGACTTCTGAAACCCTCCTTCGAGTAGGGTCTGGAGAGTGCTTCCAGCTCTAAGGCAAAATCTTCAAAAGCAAAAAAGCGATCTTCCAGTCTCCTCGGAGCCACAGGAGTAAATAGCAAAGTCTTAATTGACATCCTTCGCTCCATTGTCCTTGGGGCCGCAGGAAGTCAGTGGTTATGGAACCTGCTTCGGCTCGAATCTTCTTGGAACCTGTTCGGAGCCGATCGCCTAGTATTAGGCCAGTATCCCCTCCTCACAGGTCCCCTTCAGAGAGGAGGTCTCGATCTCCTTCTCTATCCTCCAAATCTTCCAGGACCTTATCAGATGTGGACATCGATAGAGTGGTGCAGAAACTTATTCAGTCACTGGTACTGGCAGAATTGTTCTCGGCTCCGACCCAGTCGGCTCCGTTGCCGGTCCCTTAGCCTGCATCGATACTTCCTCCTCTGAGCACATCTCAGATTTCGAAGCCAGAGTGCTTGGCTCCGTGTGATGTCCCTAGGTCAGTTCCGACAGCTCCTCCTGGCTTATCAGTTTGGACGTCAGCTCCGACCTCGTCGGTGTCATCCACGGGGTTCAGGACTCAGGATTCTTTGGTTGGACTCGAGGGAGAGGCTTCGGGACACCTCTCGGCTCGTAGTCTCCCTCTCGGCGCTTCAGTGCGGCGAAGCCTGACTCCTGTCTCGGCTTTGGAGGCTGGTCGTTCTTCGGATCCAGGAGGACCAGCCTTCGAGGCCATGCAGAGCACGATGGCCAGGTCGTCAGCGGCATCATACGGGTCAGTCATTCTGTCCCCTACAACACCGGTGCAGGTCTCTGATCGCCATCTATCTCTGGACAGCGGAGCCCCAAGGCCACAGGGTACCCCCATGAATGGTCCCCATATTTCTAAGGGCCCTCTCAGAGTTTTTGCCTGTGGAGCCACCCAGAAAGAAAATGTGCAAGAAGAAGCACATAGATTCCCAGGATGAGTCTCTCACATCAGACACCGACCTCAAGGAATCGGAGGGGTCCCCTAAGTCATCCTCTGAGGATGTTTCTTTCTCTGACATCCTAGAGATTTTGAAGCAAAGAGGTGACCGGCCATCCAAAGCCCCCTCTGAGGAGGTTCATCTTTGTTCTGAATCAAGGTGAAAGACACTCTCACTAGGTGCGAACAGGAAGGAAAAACTCTGTCTGCCGTAGGAGTCCATTTTTCCCTTCCCTCTAGGCCTTATCTTAAGGCCCAGAGGGGTGGCAAAATGTGGTTCAAGAAATCATGGAGGTTTTTTCCCAGTGCAAAAGGTGAGCCCCCCTCCAGAGGCAGGGGGGGGTTATTCATGGAGATGCCACCCTAGGGGCAGAGGAGGCCCTCGCAACTCAGGGGACTGCGATTCCTTTTGTGGTTCTCCCTACCGCCGCTCCTGATGGGAGGCCGACTGTGCATTTCCAGAGCCACTCGGGGGTCTAATCTCATTACACCCTGAGGCCTGGCGAGATATCACCCAGGACCAATGGGTTCTACAAATAATTTCCGGAGGATTTGTCATTCTCTTCTCATCAAATCCCCCTCCAATCAAGAAAATCCCGGATGTTCCACCCAGTCAAAGGGATTACGCAGCTTCAGAAGTTTCAAAGGTGTTAGAAAAAGGAGCCATCCAACATGTCCTTTCAGACCAGATCAGATTAGGGATTTTACTCCAGATTCTTTTTGGTGCCGAAAAGGACAGGGGAACTGAGACCCATTTTGGATCTCAGCCAATTGAACACCCATGTGCAAAAGTCCAAGTTCCGAATGGTCACATTGCAGTCTATTCTCCCATTGTTGGGAAAAGAAGTGTGGATGTGTTCTATCGACCTCAAGGATGCTTACTACCACATAAAGATGGACAGGGCATCCAGACATCACCTACGCTTCCGGCTGGTAGCCAGTCACTTTCAGTTTCGCACCCTGCCCTTTGGTCTCACACAACCCCCAGGGTGTTTACCAAATGCATGGCAGTGGTGACTGCTCACTTGAGATGTCAGGGATTCCAAGTGTTTCCGCACCTGGACTACTGGCTCCTTACTGCCACCACCAGGCATCTACTACTTCAGACCAGGGACGCTACTATCAACCTATGTCAACAGTTAGGCATCACATTGAACTGGGAAAAATCTGCCTTGTTGCCCTCAGAGTCATTTTTATAGATGCCGAATTAGACACCATCCTCATGTGGGCATTTCTACCACAGGAAAGAATCAGAATCCTAAAACAACAGGTTTAAGCCTTGCTCCCTCGAAGAGTGATGGCAAGATGGGTCCTCCAATTGTTTGGGACAATGGCTGCTATGATTATGTTAGTCCCTCTGGGAAGGTTACATATGAGGCTCCTTCAGTGGCTACTCTTCGCCCAGTGGTCTGTTCAACGTCTTCCACTTTCTCACCCCATTCTACTCACAGACAGGTGCAAACAGGATCTCAGTTGGTGGCTTTGCACCAACAACCTCATTGCGGGAAAGCCCTTCATTCCTGCACCCCCAGTTGCCACTGTGACCATGGATGCCTCCCAGATGGGGTGGGGGGGGGGCATTATCTGGGCAGGACAGTCAAAAGGCACGTGGCAAGAGCACGAGATGCATCTGCATATCAATGTCCTGGAGATGAGAGCTGTGCTACTAGCGTTGCAAGCACTTCTGAGTTTTCTTCCTCTCGGGACTATTGCAATCCACTCAGACAATATGTCAGTGGTGTGGTATCTGAACAAGCAGAGAGGAACCAAGTCATATCCCCTTTGCAGAGAGGCCATGCAAGTGTGGCAGTGGGCAGTGTCTTCCCAGTGTTTTCTAGTAGCAACACACATTCTGGGGAAGTCCAGTGTGATCGCAGACAGGCTAAGCAGAGCTATTCTGATGCCTTACGAGTGGTCCCTGAACTGTCAAGTTGCGGAGCAGATCTTCCACAGGTGGGGTCAGCCATGCTGCGACCTTTTTGTCAGCCCCCTCAATGCCAAATGCAGCAGCTCCTTCACCCTGATCCCCCCTCAGGGGGAGTCACCCAGGGATGCTCTAGTACACGATTGTCCCTCCGGTCTACTATATGCCTTCCCTCCGGTTCCCTTGCTGTCAAAGGTTATTCAGAAAGCACAATCCTTGGGAAGCAAAATGATTCTGATTGCCCCACACTGGCCTCATCAAATTTGGTTCCCCTTTCTCCATCCCTATCTCATGGACGCTCCTTGGATTCTGGACCCATAATCAGACTTTACTGACTCACATGTCAGGGCAGCTCCATCTCTCTCCGGACCCTCCGGTTGACAGCCTCTCTACTCCACTTCCGTCATTAGTTAGGCTTCACCAATTTTTGCCGGAGGTGGTTCATATTTTATCTTCCTCTCATAAGCCTTCGACCAGGAAGATTTACTACAGCAAATGGAAGAGGTTTTCAATCTGGGCACATGCCAAAAAGATTGACCCTTACACAGCTCCAGTTTCATCTGTATTGGAGTTCCTGCCTATGCTTTTTAACCAGGGTTCAGCGGCCGCAACCATTAAAGTCCAATTGGCGTTGATTTCTAACTTTCATGTCGCAGACGAACCTAGTCTAATGTCATATAGACTCTGTAAGGCTTTCCTGAAGGGCACTTCGTTACCTCGTCCTCCAGTTTCAGAACCTGTTATGCCTTGGGATTTAAACTTTATTCTACAGGGTCTTACTTCATCCCCCCTTTGAGCCTGCAGCCACTTGCGATTTAAAATTCTTAACTTGGAAGACTGTCTTTTTGGTAGCCATCACGTCAGCCAGACGTGTTTTGGAGCTTCAAGCTTTATTAATCAAACCCCTTTATTTGATTTTTCATAAGGACAGGGTTTCTGTCAGACCGAATCACTCCTTTCTTCCCAAAGTAGCGTCAGTTAGTAACCTTAACCACTCTATTGAATTGCCAGTGTTTTTTCCTCTGTTCTCAAACAAGGCAGAATTCAAATTTCATTAACTGGATGTGCACAGACAATTACGTTTTTATTTGCACAGAACGAGAGATCTCAGAAAATCTGATCAGTTGTTAGTTTCATTTTTGGAAAACAGAATGGGGTGTCCTGTTTCCAAAGTCATCTTTCATCTTGTCCAGGTGGATTTCCAGTTGTATTTCTTTCATTTATACCTCAGGGGGAAAAGATTTACCGTTCTGAGTGAAGGCTCACTCTACCTGGTCTGTATATACATCTACAGCTTTTCAGGCCAGATGGTCTATGGATGATATTTGTGCTACAGCTACTTGGGCATCTCCTCACACCTTTGTTACTCATTACAAGTTAGATGTGGTATCTAGGGGCAGATCTTCCTTTGGTTCCACAGTACTCAGGAGTATTTTCCACTGAGCCTCCCAGGATTTAGGTGCTGGGAACGCTGTCCCACGGGTAAGAATGTAGGCGAGATTGGACTACATAACATCAAGAAGGTATGTACTCACCATAACGTTCGGTGTATGTAGTCCATCTCGCCTCACATTCTTACTTACCCCCCCTTCCTTTCCCCGTCCTGGAGGATCTGGATGTTAGGCCTGGTTTCAGAGTTCCCTTCATTCTTGGTTTGTTTTTCCTTTCCTTAGGTGTTGTTATGCATGGAGAATGAGTGCTGGCGCTCGCAGCAAACTAGATCTGGGGATAGAGAGCAGTGCAGCATGGGATACAATCGTAGCCCAGCCAATAGGAAGACTTCGAGCTAAAAAGTATGGCCGAGTCTGAGCCGACATTCGGCTCTGAACCCACGGGTAAGAATGTGAGGCGAGATGGACTACATGCATCGAACGTTATGGTGAGTACATAACTTCTTGTTTCTGTCTAGACCCCAGCAACAAAAATCCAACTTCTCCTTAAGACTTGAATTGCATACTGGACCAACTGACTTCTGCCCATTTCAAATCAGCAGCAAAGGTGGACCTTAAATTTCTTTCTTAGAAAACATTATTTTTGGTCATCATTATCTCAGTTAGAAGAGTCTCTGAATTAAATGTTGTTTTCTCAAAGCTTCCTTAAGGTGTCTTCCACAAAGACAGTGTAGTATTCCAAATTAATATAGCCTTTACGTCCAAGGTAGCATCTAACCTAAACTTAAATCAGTCAATGAGCTTTCCAGTGATTTTCTATAATTTTTAAATAAAGTAGAAAACAAATTGTACTGGTTAGATATCTGTAGGCAACTATGAGTTTACTTAAACCTTGTTAAAGATATAAGAGAAGGACCATCAGTTATCTGTTTCCTTACCAAAGCAGACTTTGGTAGAAGGCATCGAAGATCATGCTGATTTATTTTTATAGTAAATACATAACTTTCATTTCTGTTCATTCCATTGCTGTTAACCTGCTGAGATTTCCATTAGTGAGTTGTACATATTCTGGCTGTAACCGACATGGTTGAAAGAAACTCATAGTGAGAAGATTATTTTTTTCTGAAAATTGAGAGCTGTCAGTGAAATATATTAAGCTATGTTTTGTATACTATGCCAGAAGTCTTGTAATTGTGGCCAGTCATAGAGATGTGCGCTACTAATGAGTGCAGCATTTCCAGCAGAAGAGGATGTTTTGATGAATTTGTATGGAGATAAAGTATTGTGTAGAAATGTAGTAGCAGTATAAAGAATTTTTATTATAAATGACTAACTGGTATCTGTTCCTTTCTCCTGTATGTATTACCAAAATTTGCAAAGTTTATTGTGTAAGCATTTGGATTGTTGAGTTAGCAGTGTAAGTTTGTTCTGCCTACTTGGAGAAGACTTTGCTACCTGGTACAGTGGAGTAGTTATCCATCCCAGATCCTTCACATGCCTTTATTTTGTGATCTTTCATTTGACAATACATTATGGCGGATGTCTGGGGGTCTATATTATAATGACAAAAAATCAGAATGTCGACCGCTCACATGAGCAAAAATTCAAATACTCAAAATCAGTATTGTGGGGGGCTGCACCCCCCACACACCCCTAAATATATAGTCCAACTCTGAGATCACACTGCAGTGAGGAAAGGGAAAATATTCTGATCTTCACTGTAGTGTGATCATAAAATACCAACATAGAGTATTTGCATTTCCTCTCATGTGAGAGGTCGACATTCTGATTTTTTGTCATTATAATATAGATGTCTGTACCATGGGGTAAATAATGTTTCATTGTCTTTTGTGGACAAAATAAAAACTTAGAAGTGTTCAGTCTTATCTCATTATGAGTTTGTTGGAGCTGAGAGTTGAAAACAAGTGAAAATTAATTTCAGCTTTTCTGAAATCCAGACTGCATCCTCAAACCTTCCATAGGCTATGTTATAAGAAGGGGAAGTTTCACAGTCCCTAAAATGGAAGGAAGTTTCTTTGCAAGAAATTAATCAGCAAGATCTTCTCACCTCTGTCATAATGGGTCCCTGTTTGTCATCAAGACCGGAAAATCTGCCTTCATCAAAACCTTGTCCAAAAAGAGAATGCTAGTGGTAGGTGCACCTTCTGTGCAAATTCTTGGAAAAGCATTACACTAACTTTTTGAAGACTGTAGCTGCTATACCAAGGGCACACACTGGATCCAATCTGATAATAATAATAATAATAATCATTATATTAATGCACACAAAAGTTCTGTCTTACAGAAAATGTTTTGCTGGTTGTGTATTAAATAAATTCTTTCTTTACCTGAAAGCTATATTACTAGCCAACAAAAGCAAAAGAAAGACCAGAGACTCGTCTCATTCTAAGCAGACTGAATATGTTAATCCAGCATTAAAAAAAAAAAAAAAAACTTTCACATAATCATTATTTATGGCCTTCTGCCACTCTTGAATTAACATGATTAGATCCTTTTGGTATGTGTGCTGGACAAATGCAGTTACCTTGTAGGCCATCTGATCAAGATGCACTTTGTGTTCATATTTCATGGAAACCATTTCAATTTATTCCTTATGTTAACTCATTCTCTTTATTTCTCATAATTACACTGATTATTAACAGTATACCAAAAGCACATCCTGCTTTAACTGAATGACTGGTTATTGAGGGCCTTCTGGCATAAACTGATCACTTTGTATCTTTTTGAGTTGCCTTTAAGTGATAGTCAGCCTCACCAAGATCTTGCAAGATTTTTATTTGCTTTCTGCGTGTGTATACCAAAGAAAACTACAGTAGTTTACACGTCCCCTGCCTAACAGGGATATTGGACATTGAGATGTAGATTATAAAAGATGTATGTTACTGCTCAGGAATGCAGGCAGCTATCCTTTTTGATTAGTTTTGCTTTCATTTGCCCCACAGAGATGCCCCTTAGGATAGTGTGGGGACATGTTTTAAAAGTATGAAGAATTTTGGTTCCCAGTATAGTACTTAAAGCGGTATAGTGGTGGTTAGCTTTCCCCACCACAGGTTGCTTCATTTAGTTTACCTTACCACAGCACATCCCTCATATGTGGCCTTTTCTGGGGATGGTTCCTCTACAGGATGGTGAGCACATCTGGATCACTGACTGTGACAAGACAGGCCATGCATCTTGACAGCTAACATCCTAGGAGTAGGAACTGTGCTGCAAACTTCTTGGGTCCTCTGGCGGCAGACTAAGACTGTGCTTTCCATGTCCAGTCAGACATCGTCATTAGATTGACTAAGCTATGTGGTTGTATCCTCCCAAGGACAGGATGATTAGCCAATATCCAGAGCTGCAGAGCACCTTCCAAGCACACTAATTACTGAAGGGCTCCAGGAGAGGTATGTAAAACCAGTGGTTAGGTCATCACAACTTCATAACTTTCCTGACATCAAAGTGTGCTCTCACTGAGGACTTTGATTGATCAACAGTCAGGTAGTGCATCACAAAGACTGGACAGGTAAGTTCCCTTCTGGGGAAAGCTTTCCACTTCTTTTATTTTTTGTGGAAAACTTTTGATTTTTAAAGGGAGATATTATTTTACTAGGAAATGTGTTTTGTAGTGACTGTCACCAAAATACTTTAGTCATTGTGTTCTTTTTCTGATGTTTTACTATTTTTTTTTGGGGGGGGGGGGGTTAAAATCACTTTTTTGGAAAAACTTTAATTTTTATGTAGAAAACTGTTGCTAGGTTCTTAGGCTAGTGATTTTGAGGGTTGTCACTGAATTTATTTACCTCAGAACTATAATTGTCCATCAGGAGTTTCACTCACTCTACTACTTGCTTGTCAGGCACTCTGCTAATTATGGAGCAGGCTGCAGGCTCTTCAGTTCTTCCCTTTCCCATCTACAAGATGAAAGTCTCATGGAAGTGCTCAGTAGTCAAGCTGCTTTACTCACTGCCTCCAAAGAGTGACTCTGCTTAGGCCAAGTCAGGTACCTTGGACAGCTTATTGTCTTCTGTCAATCCAATTGGCATTGGTCCTCGAGAAGACTGTAATGACTGTGAGTTAGCCATGTACTTGGCTGATGTTGAGTTGTCCTTGTCAGGCAAGGGAGAACCACTTTCATCATTTTTGGAGGAGGAAGTGGGTAATGCTTAACCAGAAAGCTCACCATCTTTGCATGATTCCTAGGGAAGTACCCCTTCCTTGCAGCAGTCTTTTTCTAGGGGATCTCATAGAAAGAGAAAACACACAAATTGGCATGTTTCTCCCATTCTTCAGAGGATGAGTTTTGCAAAGAATGTATTTTAAGTTTTTAATTTTCTAAATTATGTGCCTTTGCTGAATGCCAAAAGAAAAAAAAAAGTTTTTTTCTTGATCTGACTTTAGTCCCAATCTGAAGGAAGTGATATAGACTGGGATAGCTTGTCTCCAGTACCCACACCACAACAGGAGAATTCAGATTCTGAATAGTGTATTTCTTTAGACTTTTCCCCCTTTTTTCTGAAATTATAGCAAGAAAGAGTAATTTCAGTGGGAACAGAATTTAATGCCAGCATCACAACAAAATATGACTTACTGCAGCTGGAATTTCCTGAACATGCAGCTGTTCCTGTAGTTTTCTCAGCTTCCGAGGATGTTTTTAATAACTTGCAGTATACCTGACAGTAAGCCTCCTTCCCATAAAAAGTCTGATTGATTATACAAGGTTCTTCAGGCACACATATTTCTTTTTTCATAATTGCAAATCAGACCCTAAATTATTTCTTTCTCAAAACCATCATTGACTAAGTTTTTGTAAATACAAGCCCTATTCCCTGTGATAAGAACGGGAAAGCTTTTGATAGATTTGGGGAAAAAAAGTATATTCTTTAACTTTCAGAATCCTGAATTTATCAGGCTTGCATGCCTAAATTAATGATTGCTTCTCTGGATAATATGAGAAAATTATTTGCTAATCTTCCCTCTTCAGAAGTTAAGACTTTTCATAATTTATTAATTGTTTTTATGTCTCAAGTATCCATACTCTCTTTAATTTGTGCTTATGACTCTGCTAATGCTGTATCCAGAACTGTTATTACTGGATCAGTAATGAAGAGGTTTCCATTGTTACATGCTCAGAATTTGCCAGATGGTAAAGCTGTGATTTTGAATTTTCAAGCCTCCTTGATTGACAAATTTTAACAATCATTTTCCTTCCAGATCATGATCTTTTTTTTTAGAAAACAATATAAACAGTCTCAAAAAACAATTGAAAAGATGATCAAAAAAGAAAAGGCCTCTCAAAACCATGAACAGTCCATTTAATATTATTGCTGGCAACAAATAGTTTAGCCGTGGTGTCTTTCTAAGGGGGCACAATGTATATTAGCCTTAGGAGGAGATGGTAGACAGTCTTATGTGCTTTGCCGGGGATGGCCTGTACTTGTCCTCACAATGCTTTTGTATATTGGCTAAAACCTTATCTATCCCCATAATGTCCTTTTTTAGGGAACATCAGTCTTCCAAAGCTTCCAACATATCAAAACAAACCCGGATATCACAGAAGTGTTTCTGTTCAAGGCTAGGAGCCTTAACTAAAAAACTGCACTCCCTACAAATATTCCTTAAACTGGAAAATATTGATAAAACAGACTTGGTATCAAGACCAGTGAGAGCACTGTATCAGTACAGGATTTCAATGCCTACCACACAATCAGGCCACCACATAAGAGGAAGGCAGTAAAGGCGGTGGCGTCTTCATCTTCTTAAAAATATTCAACACTGGACTTCTTAGACAAAATAACATTCTGGAACTCCACCACATGCAATTTACTGTTAACAAAACTGCTTGTGATATCATAGCTAAGTATAGGACACCCCTGTATGTTCCCCTCAGCCCATATCACTGTGCTTTATGCCAAACATCATTCTCCAAGGAGACTTCATCTACCCCCTCCATTAACTGGGAGACTTGTATATCCTCAAACATGTATGCCTAGAAATTTTTGAACTTCATCAGTACAAATTATCTGCAACAGATAGCCTGCAAACCATCAGAGGCGATAAATCCAGGACGTGGCGCTTAGTAATGTGGGGCAGCTTTGCTCTCCACCAATTGTATTTCCTCCCTGGTCAAGTCAGCCCGTAAATCAGTTGCATTCACCTTAACATTGGATGGGTGACCGTACATTCATCCCGGGGGTGGCACCTATGTCCCTCATGGACAGAGGTAGTCTGTGCTGATCATAGAATCACTCTGCTTAGCACTGACCATCTAACTATGGTCAGTTATGATACACAGGTTTTTGCATTGCTAGGCTTGTAAAGGTCCTAGGGCTATTAACCTAGTAACCTCCTATGAACCTAAGATTGAAGCCAGAAGCATCTTCCAGTACCAGAATATTCAGATTATTCCAAGACTAATCTAATAAAACAGGGCGATGACCTGGCTAAATTCAAAAGTCGCTTCCATCCTGACGATCCAAATGTTTATGTGGAATCCTGTACTGCCAATTTCTTTGCACATGTAAATATCTGCATAGATGCATCTGCCCAGCCCTGAAGTAAGTAAAATGCCAGATTTAAAAATAATCCCCTGCGGTGGAACCCTTATGTAAGTAATGAAAAAAAAAACCCTCTTGCAAAACAAAATTTAACTCTCAATGTACCAAGTTTTTACTAAACATGGCAAGGAACTTGGGAACTTAATCAAATCAATCAAAGCCAGATATGAGGAGGAAAAATAACTACCCAGGCAAAGGATAACAGCAAAGCCTTTTTTAAGTACGTTAGAAATCTCAGAAACAATATCCAGCACTTTGCAGAGCTAATAGTAAAGGATATTGCATACTTAGACCGAGTGAACATGGCCAATCTACTAACAGACATATTTAGTTTAGACTTCACTCCCTTCTCCCCTCCTGTATTCCAAGATCACATGCTTATGTCAATACCCACCCAAATCTCCCAAGAACACATCCACAATGCACTATCCCAGTCAAAATGCTTTATACTGGTGTGTACTTACTCACAAATGTGGTTTTTAAAACATTAACATTGCTTTTTACACTCTTTTTAGATAACATAGTCTATGTTTAAACATAGTAGCCAGAGGGTTCATTTAATACAACTTCTTACTCAGCAATGATTCAGCTAATTTTCCCTGTGCCCAATCAGAGTGTTTTTTTTAACATATTTAATGGTTATTTTGCATTTTAATCCTTGTCTGATGAAGTTAACACTATCTTAATGAAAGCTCTTACGGATTTACTGTTTTATTGTTTTTATTCGACATTTCGTGCTTGGTGCTTCTTGGGATTATATAGTCAGTGTTTTTGTTTATTTGATCTGTTCTTGCCTTTGTTTCTTTAGAGTCTTGGTAACCTTAAACCTAAAACATTCTTGTCATCACATTCCAGTTCACAGAAATTCTTGAATTTTTTTTAAGCTTTTCTGTGACTGGCTTACATTTTCTGTTCTCTATTTAACCCTCTATAGGCTATCCACAATTCCATGGATGTTTACAAAGATTCTGACTGTAGTTATTGCCCACTGCAGATTGCAAAGCATTCAGATTTTTTCTATTTGGACAATTGTCATTTTTCAGAATGTCAGTAATCTCTGACCTGTGTAAAGTATCTTCTCAGTCTAGGGTTTCATCTGACGTTGAGAAAATGCTGTTATTCCTTTTCACAGGATACTCTTCATGGGATGCCTTCTGAATACACCCCTCGTGAGGGTATTTCTGTTGCAGGACAAGATAGATCTTTACAAGAACAGATGTCCTGACTGATTCACTGTTTCAGTATTCTTAACAGATAGGTTTTGCTCACTGATGTCCAGCTGGGATACCAAAGATTTGCCCTCGTACAACATACATCTGGGCAATGACTTCAGCTCTTAGGCATCGGGCTATAAAAGAGGACGTACATATGAGCTCCTCAGACTGTCTCGCCACTGAACCTGATGAACTGTAGTCATGTAGTCGCTAGGTACCTTAACTTCGCTTGTCAGATCAGATAAGTGCTCCATTGGGGAACCTTCTATTTTCCTGTCTCTTTTTTGGCTAATTGCTGTTAGATGTCAGTTAGGAGGGTTAAGTGCGAGTGTGGTAGACAAATATCACACAAATACTTGCACAGTAAGTGTCATTTTTGTTTAGGGTCCAAACATGACCATAAGTCTTGTTCTTTCTACCAGTCTTTTGTCCCGAAAACACTCTGATGTAGGCTGTCCGGACTTAATACATTTCTTGAGACCCAGCATCTTAAGTGCTTGGCCCAATCCACTATGTCAGAAAGCCTGGATGTAGGCCTCCTGCCTAAGAAGAAATTTAAGAGACCGAGAGAGGATTCTCCGGCTGTCATCTTGGAATTAGATGTACCCGCTGAGGTGGTCGAACCCACTGTACAACCATCAACTTCTCATGAGTCCTCTACTGTAACCCTGTCTGATGCCGGTATAGCTCCTGAGGCCTTGCAGATGAGAGAACCCTGTGACAAACCCCAGATCATTGTATCAGAGAGCCTTCATGGAATCCCTCAGATCCTTGTGAGGGAAGAGATTCCTGGAACTCTCATAGAAACGTGACAAGGTTCAGAGCCTTCTAAGCTAATTCAGGCGGACATCACCTGGAAGAAGGAAAAAGAAAAACTCAAACATATGACATCACCTTCTGCTTCCAAAGAAAAAGGCTGGTTGGATTTCTCTCAAGGGCTTTTCAAGGCAATCATGCAATCATGTCTCTGAAGCCACACTTTCCTTTGTAACTTCTCAAACCACACCACATTTATTTATTATTTATTTTATTTTATTTTACATTTGTTAACCGGGGGTGTCTGACTGAGCCGAAAAGTCCCTTTTTCAGCAGAAGCCTGGGGAGAAAAGCTCCACAAAGAAAAATTACAGACGCATTTAGTTATTTAGACATGATCAGTATACACACAAATTACAAGAGACATGTTTTTACAGTGGTATGCGGCACATAAACAGTTACAGTGGCGAGAACAAACAAAAAAATATTAATTTTAAAAATAAAGGTAATTAATAGATTTGTGGTCTACAGCTGAAGTTTGGAACATAGGTAGAATACATACACAGTACACAGGTACAGTACATACATTGTAGATTAGCCAGTGTTTGTGAGTAAGATTGAAAACTATTATCAAGTACCCTAGATTTAGTATGTATAAGCAGGCATTAAATTTTTCTTCCTCTGATGAGGAACCAGATAGGGATTTGGACCTCTCCCTAGACTACTCTTCCCAGTTACATTCTCCTGAACAAATTTCTTCAGATGAAAACGATTCCCTTTTACCAGACTCCCCTCTTGGAAGAGGCTCCTTTGGAGAAAACTTTCAGACCATGATAAAACATTTTAAATGTCAAGTGTCCAGGATGCAAAAAAGATATTACAATTTACTGGAGATGGGCACTCCCCCACACTAGTCTTTAGGCAATAAATTATCAAACTGAAATTACCAAATTCTTGCCCTCAGTATTGCAATCCTTAACCAAGACTATCACAGGGCCAGAGAATCCATGCTTAAAGTAGTTCATGCAGTCTTTAGTGACCCAGGCTTCTCACATAGCCAAGCACAATATTAAATGTAGCTGTGATGTATCTTCCAAGGTGGTTGCCACTGGATCAGTGATTAGAGGATATGCCTGGTTAATGAGCCAACCTATCCCTGAAAGATTTAAAATCTAAGAGTTTAGACTTTCTCTTGGATAACAATCTCCTTTTTGGCCCCTCAAGCTGCTCATCTATTCAAGTCATTGCAGGAACATGGAAAAACTATGAAAGACTGCTGCCTTATCCTGATGTCCACTGTTCTCAGGTACCACAGAAATTATCCAGCTAAATCCACATCTTTCACTGAGAGAGATCCTAGAACTCCTCATAAACAAAGGAAAGCTCCCAAGAGAAGATTTCCAGGGAAAACTCAGAGAGATACTTTTTCTGGGAGGCCTCAAATTAGTAGCAGGCCACTGTGACTATTTTCCCCTCCCTCCCTCCCTCCCTCCAAAACCCCCATCCTGCCATTCCACTCTCAAAAAGACTTTCTTTATCCTTTCCTGTCTGGAAAACAATAACCTCATACAAATGGATTCTAACCATTATCAAGTAAAGTTACTCCATGTCTTTGGTGAACAGTCCATTTCTAGGTGGTATCCCTCCACCTCCTGCTGACCAGATCCATCTCATTCAGTCCATCATTCCAGACTCATTGTCTCAGGGAACCATAGAAACAGTTCCCACATCCTGTGCAGGAAGAGGATTTAATTCCAGGGTCTTCTGGTTCCCAGAAAGGAGGGTCATTGGAGGTACATCCTGGACCTTTCCAGGTTAAACACTTTCCTGAGTGTACCCTGCTTCAAAATGCTGTGCCTAAAAACTCTTCTATGTTTTCTACTTCAAGCTTTCATGGTATCCTTAGTCTTAAAAGATACTTATTTTCATATTCCCATCCACCTTGCCTGCAGAAGATTTCTCAGTTTTTTTAGTCATCCTTTATTCAGTTCACTGCTTTGCCCTTTGGTCTGTCTACGGGCTCCAAGGGTGTACACAACATCTCAAGCACCAGTAGTGGCTTTCTGTCACACTCGGGGCAGGGCATTCAAACTTTCCTATATCTAGATGACCTTCTACTCCAGGCCGTATCCAAGGACATTTTTTTAAAGTACGTTCATTACACAGTACAACTTTTGACCCTGCTGGGATTCACTGTTGACTACAAAAAATTCTACAGCATCCCTTCCTAGCAACTGATGGTCCTGGGATGCCATCTAGACAAGTCTACCATGCATGCCTTTATTCCTTAAGAGAAGGTCATCTCTCTAGCCAAAGAGTTTCTTCTCCTTTCCACACAGGATTATTGCTCAGATAGACAAGCTATCAGGATCTTGGAACTCATGGCTGCATCCATCCCTAAGTTACCCCACGTCAAATTACACATGAGAAAAATACAGTGGTACTTGAATTCAGTGTGGTCTCAACACCATCACCCTCTCGATGTCAGCATTCCTCCTCTTCCCTGTATCAAGAAGGAACTCCTTTGGGTGGAGCAACCAGGTTACACTTAACCCAGGTCTTCCATTCATTCTAGCCTCAAGACAACCAAGTCCTGTTTACAGATGCTTAGGACAGGGAGTGGGGGGGGGGGGCTTCGACAGAAGATTAAAGATTTCAGGAGGAGTGGCCAGCCAATGTAGCAAAGGAACACATTGACCTCAAAAAAATGAGGGCACTTCTTTAAGCCCTAAAGACCTTCTCACACCTTTGGAAACTAGACACTCGTCTGGTAAATGCAGACAATACAGACAGTGGTGATGTGGTACATAAACAGGGAGGCACAAGATCCTACCTTCTGTGCAGTCTAGCACTGGGGGGTTTGGCATGTAGCCTCTCAAATGAATATGTATCTTTCAGCCATGTACATTCGCCCCTAAGAGAATGTGTTGGCAGATTCTCTAAGCAGAGACTTGGAAGATCCCCATAAATCGCCATTGAACACAGAGGTGTTCAAACCATCATAGTCACATGTGGGACGCCTCAGGTGGGCCTGTTTGCCTCTCCCAAAAAAACTTACCTTGTTCTGCACAAGGATCTTGACACCTCCAGCTTGGAGGACATACTCTTTTTCTTTCACATAGACTGGTAAGTTCCTTTATGCGTATACACCTTTACCTCTGCTACTGAGGCTCCTATTCAAGGCTCAGAAGGAATACCCAAAACTCCTACTTCTGGCACCGTTCTGGCTAAGACAACATTGGTTTTCTCTCCTGCTTCACCTGTCAAAAGGAAAGATCTGGAGAATTCCTCCAAAACTATATCTAATTGCCCAACAGAAAGGGCTACTTCCTATCGCTTGTCTGGTCAGGATAAAACAGATGAACATTCGTGGGTTCAGTTCAAGCAGCTTTATCGCACACAACCACATCAGAAATGAGGATTTGTAACTTAAACTTATAAACAGGCTCATTACCACACTCATACATGTTAACACTTTGGCTGTTCTCTCAAAATGGCACTGCTGCACTCATGCACTCACTATTTATAAGCATGTGCTATATCTGGAAATGTTTCTTAAAGGTACATACACATGCTCTGATCTACACTCTCTTAACCGCAGTCTCAATTCTCTCAGCCTGACCCCTTGGATGATAGGATTTTAATCCTTTCTAGACACATTTCTTTTTCCTGAAGAGGCTGTTCAGATTTTGCAAGAAGCTAAAAAACCTAACACCAGAAAGTCTTACACAACCAAGTGAAAAAGATTTCCCATCTGGTGCTTTAAACACCAACTCCAACCCTTTTTAATAGACAACCCTCCCAGTCCTGCAATACTTGTGTGGTCTTTTACACTCAGGGTTGGCCTACACTTCCATTAAGACTCACTTATTGGCCATTAACACTTGTCTACCCTTGGACCCCTTGCTTATGTCTAGGGCAGAGGTTTAACTTTTCTTAAGGGGAGTTTCACACGTTAAACCACCACAGAAATCTATTGCTCCTCCTTTGGACCTTAACCTTGTTCTGAAAAAGCTAACTTTGCCTCCTGTTGAGCCAACTGCCTCAGCTAGTTTAAAAGTCTGCACTTGGAAAACAATGTTCCTCTTGGCCTTGACTTCAGCCCACAGGGTATTAGAACTACAGGCTGTCATGGACATTCTTCTCTTCCTCATCTTCCATAAAGATAGGGGTAAGCCTCTGGGCCAGTCTGTCTTTCTTGCCAAAAGTGGTCAGTGAATTTATGCTCGATCAAGGGTAAACCTACAACCTTTTTACCCAGTGCCCAGAATAGGAGGTAAAGAATACTGCTCTCGAGACATTCACAGACAGCTGAGATTTTACCTGGATAAAACTAAGGATATCAGAAAAGCAGATCAACTGTTTGTTTCCTTTATGGAATCCTGGTTAGGTTAGCCGGTTTCCAAACAATCTTTTGCCTCCTGGATCTCAAAGGCTATCTCTCTCTGCTGTTTTCACCATGGAAAGAGTCTACCTTACTCCCCCAAATCTCATTCCACTCAAGCAGTAGCTTCTTCAGGTGCTTTCTACAAAAGTGTAGACAGCAGTTCCATTTTAGAAGCAGCCACCTGGTCTTCTGTTCACACCTTCACAAAACACTACAAGTTGAATGCTTTCTCAAGGTCTAGGACAATGTTTGCCAGAACCCTTCTGTCTGATCTAATGGACTCTTCCCCTTCTGGTTCCTTTTAACCTACCACCCTCCTCCTCTACAGCTCTGGGAATCACCCGTCTGTTAAGAATACTGCAACAGTGAATCAGTCAGATCACAGTAAAGTTGTTTAAGAACCTACCATAGCAGTAGATGTCCTACTGATCACTGTTGCAGTATTCATTCCCTGCCATCTATCTCCCTTTCTTTACTCCTTGACTTTTCTTTGTCTTTCCTACACACATAGGCGCATTCTATACCACAGGATCTTATTTTCAGAAGGGGAACTTGCTTACAATATTCAACCTAAGTCTCTCCTAGCTGACGTTTCTCATTCCTTAATCTTTCTAAGGTTGTTGCTGGCTTTGAGATAGTCGAGGGTGCATCACTAATTAAAGACATCACACTTTCACTACCCCCTCTCACCCCACAGCTCTTCTCTCCAACTACAAATCCTCCCATATTAAACTACCTTTTTCCAACCATGCTTTCCTTACCATTCCTAACACTCCGAACCCCCATCTCCCTCCAACTACTCCTAACAACTTTATACCATGCCAGCTCCTATACCTCCAATCAGTTTCCACTCTCTACTCCTTTCCATACTCCACACAAAGCTATCTCCTCCCTCACACAAATAATAATTTATTTTCCATCTCCTCCTCTCTGTTCCAGCTCAACCCTCTGAACCTTTTTAATCCTAAAATTATTTCCACTCCTGCTAAGACACTTACTCTTAAACAAATACTAGACCATCCAGAATACCCTAAATCAAAACCAAAACACACTAAAATAACTTCCTTCAATAACCTCGTCTTAGCTGGAGACATTCACCCCAACCCCGGACCTAACCCACCCACAAATAATTACCCCCCCCTTCCTCTAACCTTTCATCCCCTTACAATACTTTTAAATTTTTCACACTCAATGCCCTGAGTATCAACAACAAAGCACATCAGTTTCAAGCATGGACTCAATGCCCTGAGTATCAACAACAAAGCACATCAGTTTCAAGCATGGCTAAGTCATAACCAACCTGACATTGTAGCCATCTCTGAAACTTGGCTCAAACCCCACATCTCTGACTCTGAAATCCTACCCTCTGGATTTTACACTTTTAGATGTGACCGGCCAAAGAAAAAAGGCAGAGGTGTTGCATTAATCTATTCCAATCTACTTACCTTAATTCCCCTACCAAACCCATTCCTAAATTTGACAGTGCAGACAATCACAAAAGCCTCTGTATCATCGGCCTTGATATCCTACCCGGAAGTAACGTCTCAACCCTTGAAGACATGCTCCAATGGGCCTCGGCTGAAATTAACCTTGAAACTTACTAGGCGATGTAAACATTGATTGGAATAAAATCAACAGTCCCATGCCCTCCCTGTCCATTAACCTCTTTAACTTTACTCAAGTAATCCACTTCATCACCAGACCTAATAAAACAAACCCCCCACGATCCACTCTTGATTTGATCTTAGTCTCCCGTTCAAATAAAATTACCAACTCTGGCACTATCCCTGATTCTGTTAGTGACCACCTCCCAGCATTCATTTACCATGCAACCACCTTCCATCCACACCAACATCAATATATTCAGACCCGAACTTTAGTAAATCTGACCCCAAAACCTTCTCTAACTATCTCAAACAAATGAATTGGAACATTCTAAAAACCCTTCCACTTGATAAAGCCATAGACCACTTTAATTCTACTTTCCTAGACGCTCTAAATTCCCTAGCTCCACTGAGGAAAAAAAGAATAAAAACTATAACTGCCCCTCAGCTAACCAAAGAAATAAAGCAAATTATGTATCAAAGAGACAAATTCTGGAAGCTTTACCAAAAGAATAAACTTCCCAAAACCCTTCTCCAATATACACAGCTCCATAACTTTGCAAGAAAACAAATCTTTAAAGACACAAAATCCTACTACACTAAGCTCCAGTCAAACCATCCCCCAAACCCTAGGCTTTTTTGGAACTCCATAAACTCACTCCTCAACCCAGGCTCCAAAAATAATCCCAGTCCAGACCAAAGTAAATCTAACCTCAAATTAGTCTCACTATTCAGCTCTTTCATTATAGAGTCAATAAATGACCTAACAAAACTTTTCCCAACAATGACCCATCTCTCCTAAATTCCACCTCATCTAAGTCCCCAAATAATATCCCCGCCTATGTTTGAGCTTAAACCCGTCTCCACAAACTACATAAAAAGACTTCTATCCAAACTTAAACCCTGCTCCAATGCGCCTGACAACATCTCCTCTTCTTTTCTTAAGTCTGCTGCTGATGGTATAGCTGTCTCAATTAGTATCATAATTAATAAATTAATAAAGAAATCTTATGTCCCTAAACTCTGGCATTCCACCTTTATTCTTCCTCTCCACAAGGGAGGCAAAAACACTAACATTTCAAACTTCCGCCCTATAGCGCTTCTCTTTCCAATCTCCAAAATCCTAGAAAAATGCATCCACCTCCAACTTATGCCTTTTCTGACAAAATACCAACTTCTTACCCCTACCCAACATGGATTCCGACCAGGACATAGCACCATAACAGCTCTACTCTCGTTCTTAGAAACTGTCAGTCAAGCTCAAGATTGTGGGAACTTAGTATCCACAGTGCTCCTAGATCTCTCTAAAGCATTCAATACTATTTCCCATAAGCACCTTCCAAGTCATCTATCAAACCTAAATCTCAAGATATCTGTCAGGTAGATATCAGGCTGTGAAATGGAAAAAAGGCACCTCACCTTTCTTACCCACTCCTACTGGAGTACCACAAGGGTCCATCCTTGGACCAATGCTGTTTAATATCTTTATCAATAACTTTCACTCTGCTATTCCTAATGCTAAAGTCATCCAATATGCAGATGACTCTACACTTGTCTGCTCTGCCTCTAACCTCTCTGAACTCCTATCTAAAACTCAGACTGCCTTCTCAACTACTGAGATCTGAATGTGCCAAAAATCACCTTTCTCTCAATGCTAACAAATCTAAAATACTATTATTTCACTCCCTCAAAATCTTTCTCTGTTGATAAAAATTCATTCCAAGTCCTTAGCCAAAACAACTCTCCGATCAAAGTTGTTCCATTTGTCAAACTACTCAGTGTAACTATAAATGAACACCTCAAGTTCAACATCCATATTCAGCAAAATATAAAGAAAATCCACCAAAAACTAGGTATGCTGTACAGGAACAACCACTTCCTCTCTACTTCTACCAGGCATACTCTGGCCTCCTCTTACCTCCTTCCACCCCTTCTGTGTTGTGCCCCACTACTAACTAACTTATCCTTTTTGAAAGCTGTTATAACAAAATTTCTAAATTTGCCACCAAAGCCAAACATTCCATACATCACTGTGTTACCCTCCAATCCCTCAACTGGTTAGAATTCACAAATTATCTGAACTTCCTCTAGCTCACTACAGCACATAGACTAATATTTAATCCAACCAAATGCCCAGCTCTAACCAACATCCTTCCCCCATACACCCCAAACAGAACTCTCAGATGTGAACACCAAAACTTGATTACTATCCACAAACCTAAACATCCTGCTGGACAACTTCTCCTCTCCTTCTCCTTAGGTAAGAAAAGGAACTGTCTCCCTTCCACACTAAGGACAGTGTCAAATACAAACAACTTCAAAACACAGCTTTACACCTACCTCTCCTCCAAATGAAAATGTAACTGCATTCTCCCTACCTAGAACTCTTTAACAAAAGCCCCTGGGAGGGTATCCTGAGTTTCTAAGCACCTTATAGCTGGCTACAACCTTCTATAGCTAATTCCCATATGATCTCTCACTCTGTAAATATTGTAAATAGCTTTTGACTTTGACTTTAACTGTGTGAATTTGTGAAAATGTGTCTGCACAATATTTTTCCACTATGGGCAATATTGCTCACACTTTGTATTATTTGATATGTATTTGTAGTTGTACCCTATTTTTATTGAACTGCTATCTTTACTGTAATCTGTTTCATGGAGCGTTTGTCCCCGGGCCTCCACTGAAAACGGGCTGTCTGGGCCCAGTGGACTTCCCCGATAATCAAACTCGAAATAAAATATGTCCACTTTTATACTCCGATGCCTATGAACTGAGGTCATCACCAGATGCATTTTGTACAAAGGTAAAGTTTTGTTATCCCAGTTAGACATCAGTGAGCAAAACCCGTTTAAGAATAGCTCACTAATTGGATCCAAAGTATTAAAGTGCAACAGTTTAAATCCACCTTTCTTCCAATACCAGTTGGAGTCCCTCAAGGTTCAATAACTAACTTCCTATCTTACAACATGTTCAACAACAGCCTTCCTCTTGCCTCCACTGTTTCAGCCATTATCCAGTAGGCTGATGATTCAGCCATTGTCTGCACAGCAAAAACAATCTCTGAGCCAATTCTCCTTCACCACCATTGAAGCCTGGCTCAAACAGTCCAGCCTAGTGTTAAAACCTAAAAAAATACTAAGCTAAAGCTGCTAATCCCCTAGTCAAATTCTGAGCTAAAAACTAACTTCATCCTTTTTACCTCTGATAACTTCACCATCAGATCTGTTTTCCAAACAAAACTCCTTGATTCAACTTCCTTGGCTAACAGGTAGTTAAGAAATGAAACCAAAAACATGGAATGCTATAAAGGAGAAACTCCTACTTACATTGCTCTAGTAAATGCACACCAAATGCCTAATCACTTCCCATGGTCTTGTATGTTGCCCCCATCTTCA
The DNA here is from genome assembly GCF_019279795.1 of Protopterus annectens. Classification (NCBI taxonomy): domain Eukaryota; kingdom Metazoa; phylum Chordata; order Ceratodontiformes; family Protopteridae; genus Protopterus; species Protopterus annectens. The sequence goes on from NC_056725.1 coordinate 1,584,667,909, forward strand.
CAAACCTGCATTTAAAATTGCTTGCAAAACATGAGCAGTTCTATAATAAAATAGCTAAATTTGCTACCACTATAAGCAACAGAACCCACCACTGTCCACCATAAAACAACTCAGACAGGTGCCCATCCCTAAAGAATTTTCTTCATCAGTATTGTCTCACTAGAAAACTTGTTCCTTCACTAAGTTTGTAACTTGTATCACTTCCTCCCATAATTCCCAGTGTGACTTCCCTTACTGTAGCTATGTTGCTAAAATCTGAACTTCCTACCCACCTCCATGTAACTGATAAGAAAACCCAACCTCTTCAAGTCAGCACTAAAATCATACTTCAGGAATGCATGGATCTGCCATTGTACCTTTCCCACTGGATAAACCTCCTCTATCTATAATAGCCTCTACTCAATCTAAGTTTCTTTCTTTTTGTAGACCATTAATTTCTAGAGATATAGTTACTGTATTCGTAGTTATTCACCTCTAAATTGTCATAAAACTTAGTGTAAGGAGTCTTATGAGAAAGGGTGGTGAAAACATGGTGAGGGATTTTAATATTTTGGGTGTAATCTCCCTGGACTGTCCCTTATGTAATTGACTATGAAATTTTGGACGTAATCCCCTAAATGTCATATACATCAGCATCTGGAGTTGTCGGTCATAACATTTTGCAGGTATGGCCATCTCTCTGCCTCTAGTTTTGAGAAAACATTCTGAATTTTGAGAAAAGATTGTACAGTTTGGGCAGTGGTCCCATCAAGCACTTCTGACATTTCCTATATTATCCAAGGAATTGTTGCATGGATGCTGAATGTTTTCTTCTTAAAGTCCCTAGAGTTCCTTCTGTGCTTCCTCCATTTCTTCCTTTTCATATATGCCTTACGTTTCTGATGCTGTTAAGTCAAGTAATGCTCTTTGTTACCTCAAGAACATTAACACACTGTTGACAAAATCAACTTGGGGTGGGAGGGGTGGCATAATGGTTAAGGTGTTTAATTCTCACATGGGGGAAATAGCTAGGCTTCAAATGGCTCACAAGGGCAGTAGCCTAGTACTAATCTATGAACCTATGAAGTTATCTTTACTTGTGAATACCACCAAAGCAAAGTAGTGGAAGGGCAGGAGTTTTTATTTTGTCACCTCTAAGATCGTTTTCTCAGAGAAGAAGAAAAACTTCAGAAGGAAGGAAGTGGATATGAAAATCCAGCCAGAAATAGACAAAGAAGAGGTAGCAATAGAAACTGGTGAAAGCAAATGAATGAATGTAAAGAGCATGACTAGAAGAAAAGAAAGCAAGAAAAGAAATTTGAAAGGCCTCCATTTCCAGTGTTAATTAGCAATCACATGGCAAAAAATGATGCATTCAGTGCTTAAAACAAAAAATAAATAAATAAAAAGCTAGCAAAGGGCAAATCAAGACATTAGAGTATGTACGTGCTGCTCACAAAATGTATAAAATGTGGGAGACTTGGGTACGTGAAGGTTCTGATGGGCAGAACTAGAAACAATGTGCATCTTGCTGCTGGCTGTAGTATACATATGGCTGCAGATCTGTAAACCAAAAGGCACAGTAATGTAGCAAGGTCATTACAATGAAGACTGTAGAGATATCACATTATACAAGTAGCTGAGAAACACTGGGAAAATGAGCCACTGAAAATAAAGAAGAAATGATTATATGGGATTATCCAGTACCACCAGCTAATGTAGTAAAAGCAAAAAAAAAAAAAAAAAAATACTGTTATTTGGATACTTAAAGAAATGAAGGGCAAGTGCAGAATTAGTTGTTACCTAGCAACTGTAGTATCCTAATATTGAAAGACATGACGTTAGAAGATATGAAAACATGTGAACAGAATCCACAACACTGTAGAACAAGGACATACAGACAATTCAAGTTGTAACAGCTAATAAAAATAGTTTTAAAGTATTTATGCATGTGCTACCAATACAGGTTTAGGTTCATGGGTTTATATAAACTAATGACCACCAAGGTCTTTACAAGCCTAGCAGTGCAACCCAATCTAGTTTTGTTGCAGAGTTCCTTGGATGTTTGTAAGGTGGGGTGTCTTATTAAAGAGGTTGCTTAGGGTTATGTGTGTGTGTGGGGGGTTATACTTGTTGGGAATTTACCTGTCGACCTCTGTCTGTCAGAGACATGGAGCTTAGGCCGGGGGGGGGGGGGGATTGCCGAGTTCCCATTCAGTGATCAATGTTTCTTTTGCATAAGGTCAAGGATGAACTCTTGTTTCGCATACATGGGGAGCTTATTCCATAACGTGGGTATCCTTTGAGACACATATTGGTTTCTCCAGCAGGTTTTATTTATATTACAGACAAGGTTCACATTCTTGGATCTAGTGTTTCTTGTGCTGTTTGTCTTGCGGATGTGCAAGAGATCCATCAGAGCTGCCCTTTGTCAGCACAGTCCCTCTACCCAGGTTCTAGGGAGTCAGTTAACCTTTGGCAAGACTGGTGGGGAGATTATCTCAGACAAATGGGTGCTAGGAATAAAAATCTCAGGATACAGAAAGCAGGGTCCATATACTTTTTCCCCTTATTTGGGCACCCGTCATCTCAGCTGACCTGGTGGAGTTGGCCTTGATCTTCCTTCAGATGCTGTTTCATGGGCCTATGAAAGATGTCTTTCTGGAGGAGCAGGGATGGAATTCTACACCAGACTCTCCTTGGATCCAAAAATTGATAGGTTATCAGGGCATTTTTCTGAATCTTTCAAAATTCAATGCATTTGTAAGGGTCCCCATAATTTGAAAATTTCAGTCTGCAATCACTCCTCCATTTACTGATGGTCAGTGATTATCTGGTCACTCTTAGACTGGAGGGAAGCATACTTTCATGTTTCAGTCCACAAGGAATACAGATGGTTCCTTAGATTTAGGTTAGTAGACTTCTATCTACACCTCCCTTCTTTGTCCTTTGCATTGTCAACTGCTCCCAGGTTCTTCATAAACTGCCTGACCCCAGTAGCAGCATTTTTGATAAAGATATCCATATCTGTTCTTACCTTGATAACTATCTGCTTTAGGACTAGTCAAGGGAAGACATACAAGGGAACCCACTGTTCAGTCTCCAGTATCTTCAGAATATTTGTTCATTGAATCTTCCCAAGTCCTGCCTGTATTCAAACACTGTAAAGCTTTCCTGGGACCCATTCTGGACATCTCTGCCAAGACAGTCATATAACTTGACAAAATGCCTTCTCTGGAGGCCTTTTCCTGCAGCAGTCAGAAAATGGTTATGTCAGTAATGTAGTTTCTCAGGGAAGTGGAGTGTGTGTGACTGCTATATTAATAGTCACCTTGTCCAGATTGCAAAAGTGAAAAATCCAGCTGCACATGAAGAACCTATGGGGACAACATACTCATCCTCTTGGAGAAGGAACTGCCAAGTAATTCCATATATTCAGATAGACCTCACCTGGTGAGCATGACAAATCAAGGTAAATGTGGAAATGCCTTTTCATCACCCACTACACATCCACAATTTAAAGACATATGCATCAGAGATGGCTTTAGAAGCACATACCTGTGTACTTGAGGCACATGGGCTGTTGAACCACTGACAGTAGAGGAAAACATATTAGTATCAAGAAAATGTTGGCTCTTGTTCTAGCCTTCAGAATCTTGTTCTAGCCTTCAGAATCTTCAAACTGAACTGGAAATCAGGAGTATTGCACTTCACCACAGGCAATACCACATCTGTGTGGTATGTAAATAGGCAGGGAGGAACTCTCTGCTAGAAGCTGTGTTCTAGCCGTAAGGACCTGGGAATAGCTTTTCAATAACTAATGTCTCCCAGGGCTTCCTGCATCCCTTCAGATCTGAACTAGATGGCAGGTGCTCTCTACAAGTAATTGGGTAAATGGAGGAGTTTCTCATTTTAATGTAAGAAAATCCACCATGACCCCAGGTTTACAGGAATATATTGGCAAGACCTCAGCCAACAGCTACAAGGACGTATCAAAGACTGAGCTCTTCACTTCTCCAGAATTTCTTCAGCTTCCAGAATTTTGCACAAGGCTCCCACATGCATAAGAAGGCATAGGCAGTGGATGCCTTTTCCTTCCCTTGTTCATCTTTTCCAAATAAGTGCTTCCTTTGCTGCCTAGGTTCTGCAGAAATCCATGAAGGAGAAGCCAAAGGTGAACCTTCCTGCCCCTGTCCTCCTTTGGCTGAAGCAGCAATAGCTTTATTTATTAATGCAGTGAGGGAAGGAAACCTCCTTACACCCTACTTCAACTGATCAGCTTGCTAAGTCAGCATGTAGGCTCCCTGGTACACAGCCAATCTGACACATACTCATATGAATTACCCTTTCACAGAGGACTTATTCAAACTTATGAAAGTCCTACTACAATTAATTCTATTTTGGGTAAGTGGAAGTGATTCTTAGTTTGGTGCAACAAAATTACCACGACCCCAGGTTTACAGGAATGTCTCTGGTATCGTATCTCTCAAATCTTTCCTCATCATGGCTCTCAATTTCCTCCACTGAAGTATCTGCAGCAGTTTCAGGCTTTCTTCCTCTGGCAAACCTCAGTTCCATTAATCAGTAAAGTTTTTTTTTTTCATTTGCCCTTCTAGGAGTGCTCTCACACATATTTAGGAACTCAGTTTGGTTCCAGAGAAACTTGCATCAGATCCTTTTGAGTTAGCAGCTTCAGAGTTTCTCAGGTATTTGTCTTGCAGTGTGTTTCTGCTAGTAATCGTTACTTTATTCAGAAGAATTTTAGAATTACTGGCCCTTTTGTTGAAGAAGTCCTTTACCATGTTCTGCAAAGACAGGGTGAGCTTAAGGACCAAACCTTTATTTGTGCCAGAAGTGGTTAGAGGTCTCTATCTTAATCGGACTCCTCATCTTCCTATGTTTAGCTTTAAACCTGAAAACAAAGGAGAAAGAATTCTGTAGTTAGTGGATGTCCTTGGACAACTCAGATGCTGTTTGGATAGAAGTAGAGGTCATGCAAACAGAATGACTATTGTACTTTTTTTTTTCAGGGAAGCAAAGTATAGACCTGTCCCCGGTCAAGCAGTTTCTGTATGGTTAAAAAAGTGCATTTTATTCTGTCATGGTTTGTCAGAGCCCATTGTCCAAGAGCAGCTACCACTTCAACAGTATTGTTGTGTCTGTTTGTGAAGCAACTATTTAGCCCTCTAGCCACACTTTTTTCTGGACGTCTGATCCCAGAAAAGTCAAGTTTTGACACAGGTATTGTACAAGACCTGCTGTAATCCTTTGGACACCCATCAGAAAGAAATAAAAGTATCAGTCTGCTTTTTGAGTCAGTTTCCTCCTCCCACTCCAACTATTGCTTTGTAGTCTTCTCATAGAGACTGAATTTGGCAACTAATGCAAGCTGACACCTAACTATCATTGTGCCCATGAACTCCTTACCACGTCATTAATCCCTTCTCCCCCTCACTCACATTTTTGGTGACATTGCCTTTTTCTTCCCTTCTAACCTCAGTGTAATATTTGTTGTTCCTCCTTTCCATTCTTTCTGATCTAACAGACTCTTAATGTATTACCTAACCTTTCTTGTATTACCTAGTGCATCTGCAGCTTCTATCCACTATATTGTGCTTAGCTGTCCCCTGCTGAATAATTTGTTACTGACTATATTTAGATGCCACTCATACATCACTGTAAATTATTTAGATTTTTATAGCATTGTAAGTTGTTGATTTTTCTTATAAGTCTGTTATAAGTGATTCAACTTGTAACACTGGAAACTGTTGACTTCTTAACAACTGCAGATATTCAGTGCTTGTTACAGATATGCGTTTGCAACTGTTGCAGATCATGCATTTGTGTTGATTTTATGTTGTCTTGTTTGTCTTTGCTGTATGACTCTAGTTGTAACTAAAGAAAGTCTTTGGACCAGCCCACTTATCTGGCTAACGGATGTTGAATAAATAAATATTAGTGAATTATATTGCAGCAACCCAGTTGGCCAAATGAGTAATGTAGTGCTCCTGCTCAAACATCTAGTGATGTGGGCAGTGTGCTCGTACAACTGTAGCATTATGGAACTAGCCCCTCTCCCCTTTTTTCTTTTCTTCTCTATAATTCCCCACTAAGATTGACATTGGGGAGAAGGTGTCCCTTTTACCCCTTTTGCAGCTTCATTGTTTTAGATAGCATAGCCCTCAATCTTCTAACTCCAAAACGTGGAGCAGCACCTCACATAACGTGGAACAAACGGGTAAAATATGGAGCTCTTACTAACAACTTCAACTAGGATGCTCAATGGATTGCTGACATTTATTACTTTATACTTGTAAAAAAGATAATTTGATGAATTAATGAGATTTAGTATTATTTACTGTGAATATTAGTTAAACCAATTATTAACAATGAATGTATAATATATACTTTCAATGTGGAACAAAGGGAAACATGGAGATTAAGACTCAAAATGAGGCATGTCTCTCATAATGATGGACACTTGAGAGGCATGTGTGATAACACCCCACTGCTACAGAAGTATGGGTAATGTGTGGAGAAAGCCTTCTATAGTCATCTACTCTGATCTGCAGGAGATGCATTTGAGACTGTTCTCTGTACCTCTTTTTGTGGGGAACACTAAAGAATGGGGCTGTTCTGTTCACTGGACATATTCTGGCATGTCTTCAGTAACGAAAAAGAGCTGAATGTGGGAGAGGCTTAGTCGGTTTTATCCAGGATGCCTTGTCTACAGTCTTGTGTTGGGTGGAGCCAGCCCATACTAGGATGACCAAACTCTGAGAGTTGGGCTGGCTGGCAGATGTCCTTCTGCAGCTGTTTCTAGAATGTATTTAATTCTGCTGCAATAGTAATTTTGTGATCTTAAAAATGGATTCACTTTTCCATGGTAAAAAATGCTCTGACTTGAAGTTCTTGCCTGTGACAGTGGAGTCTGTCTCTGGTTAGGTTACGTTTTTCCTGCTGTATGTCACTGTCTCTGCTGTAGCCTTCCTCAGTAGTAGCATTTCTACAGTATCATATGAAACATGTTTGAGGGTGTCACACATGACACAGCTTGCCTAACCTGCCTTTTTTTCTTAAGGGCATCCTTCACTGTGGCTGCTGCTGGTGCTGCAGATTGTGATGGCTTGCATGTGTGGTTGAGCACTGCAGTGTTTCACCATTGATCATTATTGTAGTAATGGCTGTGCTCCTGCAGTCATTGACCTACCTTTATAAATGTGATACCCAAACATCTTTGTGTTGTATATCTTCTCTGCCTAGTATATGTAAACATCTGTAAGGCATTTTCTACCTCTTTGGGAAGTGCTTTAACTGTAAATAGTTTCCTTCATTTTAGTGGACACACTTCATCCCTGGTGGTATTTGGAAGGCATCACATGATGATCCTCCTCCTTTTGAACAACAGCATGTATTGTGCGTTAAGTTTATCAGGGATGGGCAGGTGCTGTGCATGACTTGTTTTTGTGTGTTAAATAATTTTGTGCACTACTAACTAGTTTTTTTTTTTCATTTCCTGTGTGATTCACATTTATTTTGCACTGATTAATGTAGGTCTCTTAGGCTAGTTGGTTTGCTGGAATAGTTTGATTCAGAAGTAAGGTGTATGTGTTGGCTTTGCGTGATGCTGGTTTCTTGCTTGTTAGTCTACAGTTCTGATCACATTGCTCATCTGTTGTCTGTTTTTTTTTGTTTGTTTGTTTTTATCTTGGTTTTAATTCACTTTGACTGTATGGGCACTTTACAATGGTTCTCAACTATTTCCTGCAGGAACTTTAAGTCACTGTTGCTCTTGATTACACCTGCATTATGTTGCCTTTAGATGTCCTTCATGGATGCATCTGCAGTCATAACAACTGGGTTGTCCTGTCGTCAGGCAGCCCTTCAGTCGGCCGGATTCCAAAGTCCGGGTCCGGCTTCGGCTGATGTCGCACTTCACCCGACGTCATCTCTGTTGGTCTTCGGGTATATAAGCATCAGCCGACGCCATTTTCCTCAGTCTTTCTTGCGCGTGGCCAAGCAGAAGCTGTTCGCAAGTGCCGGTCGGTCGGATCCAGAGATTACTTCTACCGAATACTACTTCGAAGACTTCTAAAGCTAAGTACCCCATTGGGGACTCTTTCTTGCCTCAGCCGATGTCAGAAAAAGTTAATAATTGTTTAACCTGTGGGAAACAAATACCTCATAAAGATTTCCACTCTTACTGTCTGCCTTGTTTAGGCCCAGCCCACGACGTAGCAGCCTGTTCGGCCTGTGCTTCTTTCAACCGACGAACGCTTAGGCGTCGGTCGGAGTTTGCTGAACAGTTTTTCGGTTCTGATTTTGCGTACATTATGCCGCCGGATCCTCCGACTACCCAATCTGCAATAAACGCAAAGATAAAGACCGACACTCGCGGTCCGCGGTTTCGGCTGAAACCATGGTTAAGCAAACCGCGAGTGTCTCGGTTTCGGCCGAAACCGAGAAAACTGATCAAAGTACAGCTGAATCTATCTCTACAACTGAGGCCCCTGCTACCATTCTTGAATCGGCCTCAGAAATTTTATCCACTACGGTGGTTGCCACTGACTTATCAGACACCATTCCCTTGGATGTCTCTACCCCAGCACGTGGTGCTGCTAGGCCTCCAGCAGCCATGTCCATTAAGGCCTTCGCCAGGGCTAAAGCAGCCAAGACTACTAAAACAGTGCCTGTTAAACCCCCCACAACCAGGCCCTCTTCTAGTTCTCAAATGCTTACTTTGGCAGAAGATTTAATTTCATTAATTAGAGGATCTCAATCTCACCCAGACAGGGCCTCTCAGCCACCAGAGAAGAGACCTAGGGCAGAACCCCCTGAGCCAGTGTCCTCTGATGATTCTGCTGATGAATCAGACATAACTGACCAGCCAGAGGCTCCTTTCTCCAATTTTGAAGATTCTGATGCTGAAGAATCCATTCCAGCTGCTTCCCCACCAGAAGAATTCTCCTTTGGGGAAACCTTACATGCCATGCATAGCAGTTCCAATGGCAGCAACAGGATTTTTCAGACTCCAGAAAAAGACTTAGGACCTTTCTGCACCTCCCACAGCACAGGCCCTTAGCTATACCTCCTGTTCTCTCTGTGGTGGATGATGCTTTCAATGATGTCTGCTCCGCTCCAGATTCTTTATCCCCAGCCCCTGCCAAACCAGACAGATTTTACAGGGTGCCAGATACTCATCACCACCTTTACAAGGCCCCACTTGCAGACCCCGAAACTATATCCCAGGGTCCCAAGGCAGTGGCCGCGACCATAGCTAAAAACCCTATTCCTTCTGAAAGGGAAGCAAGGTCATTAGACAGATGGGGTAAAAAGGTATACACTTCAGCTACTCTCTCAGCTAGAGCTTTAAACTGTCAGTTTCACATGATACAATACCAAGAGTTTATGCTTGATCAGTTAACTAAAAAACTAACCACTGATGAATCTCTTGATAAGAAATATGTATTAGAAATGGTAAATAACATACAACAGGTTAGCAACCATTCCTTAAAATGTGGCTATGATGCACTGGAGGCTTCATTTAGATCAGCCATGACTGGCACAGTGATAAGAAGGCATGCATGGCTAAAGGAGCAAGCTTTACCGGATCATGTTAAAGCTAAGTTGCTAGATGCTCCTATGGATAAGACAAGTTTGTTTGGTACACCTGCCCAGCAGGTTATGAAGAAAATGGAAGAAAAGGCAAAATCTGTTCAAACGGTTAAAGATTTCTTGCAGGTTCAACCCCCAAGGTTTAGCAGGAACTGGCCTGCCAAAAATTGGTCCTTTCCGGACTCCACAAAATTTCAAAGGGGCAGGAATAGACGTTCCAGAGGCAGAAACCAATCCAGAGGAGGTGCCTACAGAGGACGACAGTGGCAAGGTAACAACAGAGGTACAGACACAACCACTGCCACTACATCAGCACAACCAAAGTGACTTAACCCTAAATCCGCCTACCAGGGAACAAATAGCAGCTCCTCTAGGCGGAAAGTTAACCTTATTTTCAAAGAACTGGCACTACATAACAAAAGACAAGTGGATTTTACAAACCATAGATCAAGGTTACCGGTTTCACTTCCACACTTTACCAGTCAAAAGAGGAATGCCAAATCTACCTCCAAATCAAAAAACAGAGGCATTACAACAGATAATGGAGTTAGCAAACATGAGAGCTGTGGAAAGAGTGCCAACAGCAGAGCAAGGAAAGGGGTTCTACTCCAGACTATTCCTAGTTCCAAGAAAGGAAAAAAGTTGGAGACCAATTCTCGACCTGTCCGCCTTAAATACATACATCATTGTCCCAAAATTCAAAATGCTGACCCTACAGCAACTTCTTCCCATGCTGGGCAAGGAGTCTTGGCTGGTAACTCTAGATCTCAAGGAGGCATACCTGCACGTCCCCATTCGACCAATCTGCAGAAGATACCTCAGATTTCTTGCAGGATCAGAGCACTATCAATTCTCAGCATTGCCCTTTGGCTTATCTACTGCACCCAGAGTATTCACAAAATGCCTGGCATCAGTAATCGCCCATTGCAGACTACAGGGAATTCAAATTTACCCATACCTGGACGACTGCCTGCTACAAGGGGACAACAAAAGCAAGCTGACAACGGATTTACAAAGGGTCATTTACTTGCTACAAGCACTGGGATACACAGTCAATTTACAAAAGTCAAGGCTGTTACCATCCCAAACAAGGACATTCTTGGGCGCGGAATTGGACACAGTAAAACAAATGGCATTCCTGACTACAGAAAAACAAAAGAACTCCCTCTTTACTTCTTGGCACTAACAAAACTGAACAAGTTAACAGCAAGAAAAGTACTGCAGGCCTTGGGCTTCATGGCATCATGCATAATCTTGGTCCCATTTGCCAGACTACATATGAGAAAACTACAGTGGTACCTAAAGAATTTATGGTCCCAACACAGACACAGCCTAGAAACAGAAATCCCACTAATTCCATGCTTAAAACAGGAGTTTCTATGGTGGGCTCAGGCATGCCAGTCAAACCCAGGCCTACCCTTTCGCAGATGTCAAGCAAGCCAGACCATCTCAACAGACGCTTCAGACCTAGGATGGGGGGCCCACATGCTGGACAAATGCGTGCAAGGATTGTGGACACAGGATCAACTTCACCTGCACATCAACCTAAAAGAAATGCTGGCAGTAAAACTGGCAATCCAAAAGTTCAAACCATTTCTCCAAGAGGGCCAGTTGATGATAAGGACAGACAACACCACAGTCATGTGGTACATCAACAAACAGGGAGGCACTCATTCATACCCTCTATGCAGAATGACTTTGGAGCTGTGGACCCTGGCACTCAGCTACAACATCCAGTTACAGGCAATATTTGTACCGGGAAAAGAAAATACTCTAGCAGACATATTAAGCAGAACCACATCGGATGCCCACGAATGGAAGCTGCACCCGGACATCTTCAAGACCATCTCAAAGAAATGGGGAATGCCTCAGATGGATCTATTCGCATCACCTCTCAATCACCAGCTCAAAAAATTCTGCACAAGGACATTCCACCCACTAGCATGGAAAGTGGATTCGCTCTCCTTCAGCTGGAAAGGCCTAACAGCATATGCATTCCCACCTCTTCCCTTGATACACAAAGTACTACTGAAAATCAAGGAAGAACGTCCAAGGATAATCCTGATAGCTCCAAACTGGCCAAGACAACACTGGTACCCACTACTGAGGAGCTTGTCCCGGAACAATATGTGGCCAATACCCCTGATGCCTTTGATGTTAACTCAGAACAACTACAACATCATACATCCAAACCTAAAAACGTTACAACTGACTGCATGGAACATCACATAGCAGCAGCTAATCCAGAACTTTCCCAAAGAGTTAAAGACATTATTCTTGAAGCACGCAGACCTTCAACAAGAAGGAACTATGCTGGAAAATGGAAAAGGTTTGTCATCTGGAGTACGGAAAGAGGAAAAGATGTGTCAAACATAGATATGCCTAACATTCTGGAGTATCTGGCCGAACTTCTTCATTCAGGCCTGTCCTACTCCTCCATCAAGATACATGCATCAGCTATTTCAGCATAATACAGCTTTGATCCACCTGTTTTTTCGCACCCGTTGCTCAGGCAGTTCCTCAGAGGAATCAAGAATGTAAAACCTCCAAGGAAACCACCATTACCAGCTTGGGACTTAAAGTTTGTGCTAGAAAAGTTGACACTCTCACCCTTTGAACCAGCAGCAACAGCAGATCTACAACACCTGTCATGGAAAACTGCTTTCCTACTGGCAATAACTTCAGCAAGGAGGGTTTCAGAACTACAGGCCTTAATGGCAGTGCAACCCTTCCTCTTCTTCCACCAAGATAGAGTGTCCATGAGGACTAATCCTACATTTATGCCTAAGGTGGTATCCAGAGTGTCTTTAAACCAGGCAATCCACCTACCTACCTTCTTTCCCAACCCACAAAACAGAGGGGAAAGAATACTGCATACCTTGGATGTACATAGACAGCTACGCTACTACTTGGACAGAACAAAAAATAGCAGAAAGACTGACCAGCTTTTTGTAGCCTATGCAACAGGAAGGGAAGGAAAAGCTATTTCCAAACAGACAATCTCCAAATGGATAGGAAATTGCATACGATTCTGTTACTCCTTCCATGGAAAATCAATTCCACAGAACATAAGACCTCACTCTACAAGGGCAACAGCCACTACCACAGCCTTCTTACGAGGAGTGGCAACCAAAGACATTATTGAGGCGGCTACTTGGACCTCCGTGCATACATTTGCCAAGCATTATAATTTGCCTCTATATTCCAGATCCCGAGCAGGGTTTGCCACTGCTGTACTGCAAGGGATCCTAAACACACCATAATCTACTTTTCCTCCTCCCCTAGTTGGCTATGGTATTCTACCCAGTTGTTATGACTGCAGATGCATCCATGAAGGACATAGTACAGTTTTGTACCTACCATAAATGTAGATGTCCGAACTGGATAGCATCTGCAGTCAGGATTACCCTCCCTCCTTCCCCTCTGTGGTACTCCTAGGGTGTTTACCCTCCTAATAGCTAGCTGGTGGGGGGGAGTCTTTTATGGTGTATTTGTTTGTATATATGTACATACATGCTTATTTTTGTGTTTACCTCTATCTTTGGAAACATTGGCATCTATCCAAATTTTAGCCTTCAAGAGGGCTACTGGCATCTGGGGCAAGAAACACTGAGGAAAATGGCGTCGGCTGATGCTTATATACCCGAAGACCAACAGAGATGACGTCGGGTGAAGTGCGACATCAGCCGAAGCCGGACCCGGACTTTGGAATCCGGCCGACTGAAGGGCTGCCTGACGACAGGACAACCCAGTTGTTATGACTGCAGATGCTATCCAGTTCGGACATCTACATTTATGGTAGGTACAAAACTGTACTTTCTGGAAGCACAGGCTGTGTATAATCAATTTGGGAAATTCTAACAGGGAGCTATATCACAGAACTAAGGAAATAATTACTATCAGTTTCTGTCAATAAAGAAGGACCTTGTACCAACATCAGTACATATCCATTGTCATACTAACCACCTTCTTAAATACCTGAACGCCTGAAAGTATATATAACACCTGGATAACTACAGCCTTTCGCCCACCCCGTGTGGCTTTTGTACAGTGTGGGAACATGTGGGAACTTCATTCTCCTTCACAAATCACAGTGGTATGCAATGGAGAATTGGGGCAGTCATTTTTTTTGACCTGTAAGAGGCCTTTGTGATCAGCCATGAATCTTTGCTTTACCTCCTCATTAACTGTAACTTCTAACAAAATATTGAACTACTTCTTCCATCTTGTGTTTGACAGAACTCAGTCGATGTGGTGGCCTGGCTGTCTCTCCTCCATCACATTATCACCTGAAGTATCCTAAGGGTGAGTCAAACACAATTTGATTAAGTAACGAGTTCCTGACAAAAACTCACATCTTTCAGCTGACTGACACAAGGACTTAAATTTCTTCCAGCATTGTGTCTAAAACCTGGAACAGTTTGCCATACAACCTGATACATGAAATTAAGGTGTGCATCTTTAAACAAGTCCTCAAGCAGCATTTTGTGACTTCCTGGAATAGTATATGTGATAGGTTAACTGCATAATTGTCCACATTATTCAGAAGCTCATGCATCTGGTAGTTAAGGACAGCCCCATAATGTAAACATCTTCAGTCATAATCAGTACCTCCTGTATGTGGTTACCTTTATCAATAAACTTTGTGCTGCAACAAAATTTGTTACCTATTTATTTTACTGTTAGCATACCAGATGTTTTAGAATGTAAACTTCCGCTGCACTCTGTAATATAACGTTATTTGCACACTATTTTAGGTCCTTGATACATCCTGAGGTATTGGTGGTATAGCTAGGGAGGGGCAACTGCCCTGGGCTCAAAGTGTTAGAGAGTTCGATTGGCCATCCATCATCCCATTTGCAGTCAAGCCTGAGCACTTGAGTACTGAGTACTGATTTAATTTAACTGTTGAGGCTGCCCACTAAATTGTGCTGGCCTGTGTAACTGATTTATCCCTGCCTACTGTATTTTTGTGTGCTTTCTATCTGAAAAACAAAAAAAACAAAAAAAATAATCCTTGTTTTCCTGCCTCTCCTCGACTAGTTTAGACCAGTTTACAGGCTCTGCTGTATTCTGGGCTGTGGTGTAGTTCCTGTGTTGTCCATTACCTTACTTGGATAGAAGGAAGTTTCTTTGCTCACCAGTGGGAGTGGGGAGCCTTGAGCAGCCTATCTGTCCCTGAAGGAGTGACCTCAGCACAAGAGCTGTAGTAATTGGTTGTTTTGGACCATTTCTAGCTCTTTTCAAGTTCCCTGTTTAAAATCCGCATTTGCGCGATTGTGCGCATAGCGCAGCACCGGTTAAACTTTTTCTGACTCCGCCACGTCTGCTCTTCAAATTTTCCCTTAGAAAGCTCTACTCTTAGAAAAACAGTCTACTCGTTATATTATAAGCCTAGCACTTGTTCTCAAAGCTTCTCTTCTAAGTAAGCACTACATCCACCTACCACCCCATCCACTTCCCTTAAAGGCACAGCACTCTCTTATAATATTCTAGCATGTCGAATGGTAGTTTGCTAGCATCTTCTCTTGTTCAGCTGGTTAATCTGGGAGTCTTGAGACAATGCTATAATTGTCTCATGTACACAGACAACCCTGTCCTCCTCCCAACAAACACAAATACATGTGGGAGATGCAACTATATAGCCAAACTGGAGGCTGAACTCTCTCAACTCAGGACTGGCAAGACCTGACAGGAGGAGAAGGTAACCACACACACAACAAACCTAGTCACACATAGACCTACCCTAACTGCAAATCAAACACATAATAACACAAAAACATACTCGGAGGCTTTATTAAAAAACTTAAAACAACAGAGGCTCCCGAAGCAGACACCCAAAAATCCACCACCTCAAAACATAACACATGCAACACATACTTCAATAAATCGGTGCGTCAATAAATCACAGCCCTTAAGGCCAAACACTATGCCTGATACACTAGTGATAGGTGACTCTATAGTCAGACACACTGACGTCCCACTTACCAGGCTGAGCAAGGAGAGGGTAACGGTAAGCTGCCTATCAGGGGCTAGGATCCGCCATATAACACACGCATTCAGGTCACTCAAAAGCACGTACAAATATGACTCCGTCATTGTCCATGCCGGCGTGAATGACCTGAGACGTACCTCCTTGGACTACATGAAAAGAGACATAGAGGAGCTCTCTGATTATGTAGCCCAGGCTGGTATGACCCTGACCCTGAGCAGCATCTTGCCCTCACCAAGAATGATGCCACAATACAAAGACAAAATGATCAGCTTTAATAATTGGCTCAATTACTGGTGTCATTCTGGGGGGATCCAATGTCTGTCTGCTTGGGATGACATGCTAGACAAGCCACGCTGCTTCGCAAGGGATGGCTTGCACCTGTCACCACTGGGCTTCCGGATATTGGCTAAGGCTCTTGCCACCCCCATAGTGCCTTTTTTAGACAAGGCTCAAAAGATGAACCCACCTCCTTAGAAAACAAAAATGGAAAAAAAATAAGGGTAATGCTGCTCAATGCCAGAAGTCTAAATCTCAAGATGCAGGCTCTCGAAGCACTCCTCAGTATGGAGAACATCGATGTCTGCGCAGTAACTGAGACCTGGTTCAAGGCTCCTGAGAGCACCCCAGCGCTACCAGGCTTTACCTCGTATCATGCTTTTCGGCCCCAAAACCCGGGCCGAACCACAAAGGGAGGGGGAGTGTCCATATTCATCAAGGACACCCACACCTCCAGGTTAGTGGCAACTCATGAAGCATCGGAGACCATCCAGGTGCAGCTAACCATAGGCAAAACTACTATACAACTGGTTGCATGTTACAGACCTCCCTCCCAGTCTCAAGAACCCCACTTAGCCTTCCTGAAGACATTGGAAGATATGAATGTCTCACCAAATACCATCATATTGGGAGACTTCAACTACCCTAGCATAGACTGGGTGCACTATTCTAGCCCTAATACCCTAGCCCAAAGGTTCCTTGAATTCATAAACTCAAATGCAATGGAACAGCTAGTCACCTCTCCCACAAGGGGGGATAATATACTAGACCTGATCATCACAAACATGGGGACAAAATGCTCCACACCAGACGTATTCCCCTCACTGGTGAGATCTGACCACAAACTAATTACCCTGGATATACATTTACCACCTCCACCCCAGCACAAAAGACTACAGTGAGAAACTTCTCAAAAGCCGACTTTACACTTCTTAAGACTGAGATGGTATCATTTAAGCCTACAGGGCCAATGGAAACCACATCCCACAATGCTGAATCCTACATAAATGCTTTCTACGGACATCTCCAAGAATGCATGGATCGAGCAATCCCAAATAAAACCAAGACCTTCTCCACCAAAGAAAAGCGTCCTGTCTGGTGGACCCCAGCCATAAACAAATTGTATAACAAGAGAAGGAAGCTACTGCAAGACAGAGCAAAATCCCATAAAGGGAAGGCATCTCTGATCAGCACTAGTAGAAAGCTACGTTCTCTCATAAAAACATCCAAGGCCAACTTTGAGAGAAAAATCGCCAAGGACACTAAAGATAACCACAAGGCATTCTTCAGTTATGTTAGAAACCTGGGCGGAAACCCTCAGATATGCTCAGAGTTAGTACACAACAACAAAATATTTACCAAACCCACAGATATTGCCAACATTCTGGCAGACAGGTTCAGTGCAAATTTCTCCCCTCCTTCACCTCCAAAAGAAGTAATACTTATCCCAACTGAATGTAACCTCCCTGTCATCTCTGATGTCCAGTTGAGAATCGCCCTCAGCAAAGCAAAAAACACAGCATCAATGGGACCTGATGGTATCCCCGGCTGCGTGATACGTGAACTCCAAGAGGAGCTAAACCCGCATATAAAAATGCTATTTAACCTTTGCCTTACTACAGGATATGTACCTGAACACTGGCGTACAGCAACAGTGGTCCCACTCCACAAGGGAGGCTCTACTACAGACCCTGGGAACTACCGCCCCATAAGCTTAACCAGCCTGGTCTGCAAAGCTATGGAAAGAATTATTATGGAACTCATAAACAACGGCCTTGGGGACCAACAGACACTTGATCCCACCCAGTTTGGCTTTGTAAAGGGCAGATCCTGCCTTTTGAACCTGGTTGACTTTTTCGAAACGGTCACTAGAGCCATTGATGAGGGCAAGGCAGTCCATACAGCCTACCTGGACTTGGCTAAAGCCTTCGACACAATACCCCACTCAGGCATCATAGACAAGCTAAACAGCTTAAATGTAAATCCATATGTCACAAGATGGGTTGCAAACTGGCTAAAGAACAGAACCCATAAAGTCAAAATTGCGGGAGCCATGTCAGACTTATAGCCAGTCACAAGTGGTGTCCCACAGGGCTCTGTCCTGGGACCCCTCTTGTTCAGCATTTACTTCTCAGATGTGAAAGCAAACGTGGCAGGGTTGTGGCTGACAAAGTTTGCAGATGACTGCAAACTAGGCACTATAGTCGATACACCAGCTGACACATACATCCTACAGAAAGGCCTCACCGAAACAGACAACTGGTGCCGGAAACATGGCCTTAAACTGAATGCCAAGAAATGTATAGTCATCCCCTTTGGGAAGAACAAAGTACCCACAAATTATCACATAGACAGTAACCCACTGGGTACGGAAAAAGTAATCAGAGACCTGGGGACCAAGTTGATAGTGACCTCTCATTTGACACCCACGTTGCCAAAGTGGTTAGAAAGACTTTCTACCTTGCCCACCTTATCATGAAGGGGTTCACATCCAGATCAAAGGAGGTCATCGTACCCCTGTACTCCTCCCTTATCAGGCCCATGATTGAGTACAATGCCCCATTTGGTATGTACCTCACCCAGCACTTACAACAGCTGGAGAGACCCCAGAAGTACCTCACCAAGAGGATCAAGGGTCTCCAACATATGTCATATGCTACCAGGAAAAAGAAACTCCAGCTCTATTCAGTAGCATACCGCCTGCTCAGAGGTGATCTGTGCCTGACGTATAAGGCCATGTCCAACCAGGAATTGATGGACATGCTCCACCTCAAAAAATCCAAATCCATTAGAACCACAAGAGCCAAAGATTTAAACCTCAGTACAAATATGAATAGAACATGCTGGAGGGACAGATTTATAACTCAGAGGCTTCCCATACTCTGGAACAGAATCCCAGTTCATGTTAGGCAGAGCCCCTCACTGACTCTCTTCAAGTGAAATCTTGATGAGTAGATGGGAGATCGTAGGTTTACCCCGGGGGTCACCCCTGTGTCGCTACTTGACAGAAGCACAGTAAACTAATTTTAATAAGTAAGGGGGTCTTCAATGTGTCACTACTAGACAAAGGCACAGTATTCTAATTTATTCTGTACACCTTAGTACCACTACATGGGGTGGCGAAAGCCACATCTCTAGGGCTAGGCTTACAAATGCCCCAGGGCAGATAGCCTAGTACTAAACTATGAAACTATGAAACTTTAGCGCTCCTTGTGTGGTCTAAACTGTAGTAGTAGCTGCTTGTTACAGTTTAACTCATTAACACCTATGTGGTGTGGAATATCACACCTTTTACAGCCTACCTACACACATCCTTGCATTCCAGAACCTAAAATGCATAAGACAGTTTCTACTGCAGGACATCATAGATTAACAACCATAATGTAATTTATTAATAGCTCCTTACCCTTTCTAATCCTGTCTGTTATAAGCTGCTAAGTCACACAGTTAAAGAAGTCAGACCCAAGAAATGTCTGGGCACCATAAGGGGCTATGGGTGTTAACTGGAATTATACAAAAAGGCACTATAAAGAAAACATTTTTTTTTTTAACTAAAAACTGGAGCGCTGTAGCACCCTGTGCAGGGTATGAACTGAAGCATATAGCAAGCAGTTAGCTACAGTTTAGTAATAAAAAAAAAAAACTTTCTGCTTTTAAAGTGTGAGGGAGGATGGCCAGGGACAGAGCATGTGACCTTAATGGCTGAGGCAGGAGGGAAGGAGGTTGTGTCATGCATCTGGCCACGTGGTTGGTGTGCCAGTAGAAGGAATGTACTTTTTTTTGCACTTCAATTGAAGAGCTGGGGGCAGGGGCATGCTGTCTGGGTAGTGTTGCACTGTCACTGTCTGCAGGAAGTATCTTGCAAGTCCTTTTTTTTGGCTATTCACTTGAAGAACTGAGGGGATGAGGTGCTAGTTAGTGGGACTAGCACAGGGTTACGCTTCTGTGAGGTATTGGGGCCTATTCAGAAATGCATAACACACTGCACAAACTTGTTTCTAGCAGGGTTGAGCAGTGAGTAATGAGGGGACAATTTAAGGATCATTGTAGTTATACAGTGACACCCACACAGCATGGTTTTAGACCCACCCACAGCACTATAACACCTTATTAACCTTCCCATATAATATTAACAAAGCCAGAGACAAAGGCAAATTCATTCAGTCTTCACAAACCAGCTATGAGTGGATAACCAAGGAGGTATGGTTATTCATTTTGTTCTAATTGGAATCAGACTATTGAAGGTTTTCGGGAAGTGTTAAATCTGTGCACAGCTTCATCGAGTGTAATATTTTTTAGGACAGATAGTATTCTGTTAAATGTATCGGGGTTAAAATTAATGAGGGTATGGGAAGTTTGACATAATGGTCACTGAGTCTGTTTGCATATTCAGTGAGGTGTTCACTGAGGAAATTAGAGAGGATGCTGCTAGAGACAGACTTAGTGGAATTAGACACCAGTATCCAGTCAAGAATTGACCCACAGGTTTTAGTTTTTGGGATAGTTCTAAGGTGTGGGGGAGGAAACGAGTCAAGCCAAATAGGTGTAGGCTAGTTGATGGGTTATTTGTCGAGATAACCTGCCAATCGAAATTAACATCACCTAGGATTATCTTTTCATTAGAAGTTGTATGTGAGATCCAGTTTTGGGATGTTTTCCAGGGTTGTAGCATTATTCCCTGGGGGAATATAGAGTACTATAATGCATAGTTGTTTATGGTTATTTAGTTTGATGGGATATGAGGAGTTCAGCATTAAGGCGTTTGGGAATAGGTTTATTTGTAGGGTAAGATTTTGAGATAGTCAAGGTATAGTAAAGCTACTTTACCACCTTTTTTCCAGTTCTGTCAGCCCTGATGGTAAAACCAGGGAGTGAAATTTCAAAGCCAATTATATGGGGTTTTAGGGATACTTGATTTATGGCAAGAATATCTGGTCTATTGTGGGAAATCCAAGTATGAAGTTCTGAATTTTTAATGTACATGTTAAGCTGTTTGGGTGAGTTTGAGGTTGGAGAGTTAGTTTTTAATGTTTTTTTATGATGGTGTGGTACATATTTAGGAAGGAGGTGGGTGGGCTGAGTAGTAAGTAATGCTTGGCTTGTGAGGAGTTTTGGAAGCTGTTGGGGAGTCAGGATGGGAGAAGGGTCTGAGGTTGGGGTAAACATCATGACAGAGTGGTAAGAGAGAAAGAAAGATGGGTAAGTTTGCCAGGCTTGTTTTTGTTTAACTTTTAAGAATTGCATTTATTTTTGTGTGGTAGGTGTGAGAGTTTAGTAATTTAAATTTGAAGTAAAATTTGGTGAGTTGTATATAGTGGAAGTGACTAATGGTGAAGTGGGATGATTGGAATGGTTAGAGATGAAGCATATAGTGGGAAAAATGTGTGTAAGACTGAGTATGGTAATTTGTAAGATGATGAAACAGTAAGAATAAGGATGCAGTAATATGCAAGCGAAATATAGTATATAGGTTTTGTAGAGTGGCTGGTCAGTGATACAGGAGCTAAAACACTGGTAACAAATATAAGAGGGTTAGGAGTAGATAGATGAGTGGGGTGAAGGGAGTAAGTTGTGATCACTGGAGTCAGTAAGTAAATATAAAGTAGGAAAGAAAGCCAGAGTGCTTAAATGCAGGCTGATGGTTTAGGAGTTATTTGTTTGGGGTATTTCTATATTTATGTTTATGTCTTGAAGAGGTGTGGGATGTAGGTGGAGTTCTGGGTGGAGAATAGGTCCAGTAAATGTAATGCCATTAGGGGTGGTTGGGAAGGAAGTGTAGCAGAAAACAGCTACACCACCTGCAGTAGGAGTCTTTATTTGTTATGCTTTCAGTGGAACAATGTTATGTAATAGGAACGGTAGTCTAACACATGCTTTGGAAGTACAAGGGTTGTGCTACTCCATCAGACAGCAGTTACAACTGAGTTGCTTTGTAGGGGCAAAGTACTGTATAACACTATGCATCTACAGGTGAGTTATCCTCAGACAGCTGCAGCTTCACAGCAAACAAGCTGAGTGCAGGGAAGTTTGCAGAGTGGATATGAGCAAACTAAATTTGATTGAGAGCAGCAGAGAAAACTGGTTACCTGAAGGAGAAAACGGCCAGCAAGTCATGAAATAAATATTGTTTAAGGATGTAAGCATTATGGGATAGGACACGTGCTCTGACTACTGTCGTAAGACAATGGAGAATAACAAGTAGAACATCAATCCACTACAGTATAAGCTTTAAGTGAATAATACAGTGGCCCTAAACAACATCACATTGGTACAGTCTGAGGTCCCTGCTGAAACATTACCTGTGTCACTGAGCTGACAATTTGGGATGTGTGAGCAGTATTCAAGCTTTTTTGTTAGCAGAAAGGAGGGTGTTTCAGAGAGAAAGAATTGTATTTAGCTGGTAGAGACAGAAAAGATGGAAATAGTACAGAAGGACAACGTGATAAGTACACCTACCTATGCAGCATAACTCAGAATGTACGACAAACATTATTTTACTACAGCTATTTCTGTAATCTCTACATAACCATTTGGAATTTGTTCCTTAGCTGTGAATTTAAGAGGACATTCATATAAGCATTTGATCATTACACACAACATATGCAGTCTGTTAGATATGTGAAAGTGAGTGTGTGTGTGCATCCTATGAAGTGTTGACACCTGGTGTATAGGTTGTAGCTCTGCAGCAGTACTGAATTTGATCAAGTGGGTAATTGGAAAAAAAAAATAAGTGAATAAACTATTTATGTTGACTAAGGTAATTCAAAATCTGAGTCTTTATATGCATAAAGGTGTGTATGGTAGCCTGCTATTTTAACTAGAGATTAGTATGCTAAAGTGTTCTCTGACTATTTAAATAAGCCTGGTTTGTACAGAAAATCCATTGAGTATAGGAATGGAGCCATGACTGCAGTCCAGATGATCCATATTTCATCTGTGGTTAAGAAGCTGGAAGAGCTAGGCTGGGGTTAGGAGCAAGCAGCAATAACTAGTTCACCCATAATGTTTCAAGCGCAGGCATTAATGCCCTTCTAGCTTGCCAATATACCAAAATACTTGTTCCCATAATAAGTGTCCAGGCTGTTCTTAAAAATATCTAAAGTAGTAGTTGATTTAATGTAATTTGGTAGTCTGTTCCATGCATCACCTAGTCTGTCAGAGAACCAATTAGTACACTTCTCATTCCTATAGAATCTTCTACATAGGTTGTCTGATGATAGTACGTTTTGATAACGCCAAACATTCCCAGAGGTAGTTGTCTCTAAATGCATTATATATCTGAATAAGATCTCCTCTTAGATATCTGCAAGAGACACTGTACAAGTTCATATATTTTGTGGCACTCCTCTTTTGGTAGGAGCAGTGCTATGATTGCTGTAAGAATTTGGCATTGATGAGGTTTGGAGTTAACTGACAGCATGCAGCGATGCAGGTGGCATCATTATCTCCAGCCAGTTAAGGCTAGCAAAACTCCCTTTGATGTACCTCCTCTGGGCCAGTAATCAAGGAGCATCAATCCTCACCACTGACACCGGTGGGAACATTCACTTGGAACAAAAATGGATACACACAGTATTTTCAAATGCAGCTTTTTGCACCATGCACAATTTCCCTTAAGATCACACTTCAGACCTGGGGATAGATTTCCTCTCCAGGCCCCAAATAAGACTCCATCTTTCCCTCTGCTGAAACCACTGCTCTGTGTCCCTGTTCCAAGTGGCTGACACACATACTCTCTGAGATTTGATTTTCACACACACACACACACACACACACACACACACACACACACACACACACACACACACACACACACACCTGTGAAATGCTGGCACAGATTTACCCGCTATACCACCTCTACCCGGACTGTAAGGTATACTCACTGCCACCAGCCAGCTATTTTAAGGCTGTTACCAGGGTACCCAATTACTCTTAGTAAAATTAATACTTGTACAAACAGTAGTATTAACCATTAGATGAATTTCAGGAGCATGAAGCCACAGTGTCACCAAATAAATGACATTACTCTCAAGAGTTAATTTGCACCAAGCACAGTTTCCATTAAGGTCACACTTCAGACCTGGGGATAGATTTCCTCTCCAGGCCCTAAATAAGACTCCATCTTTCTCTCTTGCTCTGTGTCCCTGTTCCAAGTGGCTGACACACATACTCTGAGATTTGATTTTCACACATACACACACACACACACACACACACACACACACACACACACACACACACGCACCTGTGAAAGGCTGGCACAGATTTACCCGCTATACCACCTCTACCCAGACTGTAAGGTATACTCACTGCCACCAGCCAGCTATTTTAAGTCTGTTACCAGGGTACCCAATTACTCTTAGTAAAATTAATACTTGTACAAACAGTAGTATTAACCATTAGCTGAATTTCAGGAGCATGAAGCCACAGTGTCACCAAATAAATGCCATTACTCTCAAGAGTTAAAACATTTTCTAAAACACCAGCCACAATGAAAGACCTAGATATATTTAATAATGAATAATTACATATAAAACATGAAAATACTGAAAATCTGTTTACAGTAAACACCATAGTTTCATCACAGGAAATATAAAAACAACACAGCTGGAAAGATTCAGACAGATACAGAAAAACAACATATCTGACGCTGTTAATCCTCATTCATTTATGATGGATGGGTCTTGGTTTCATTCTCGGAATTGACTCGACAATATAACAAGCTCACTCCAGCCCAAAATTCTCGAGCTAAGATTACCCATAGTGCCCCTCTCCTCATCTCCCCAGATCTTGTTTGCCGCATAGAGTTTCAAAACAAATCAGGTCAGCTGTCACCGGTGGGAAGCTGTTTCATTTTTTTCACTAAATATTAACATTTTGCTTTTCTGATCGCTTATAATTCATTTATTCTTAGTCATTTATACTTTGTGATGCTTTACTTCTTGTGCGAGTGAAAATTTCCTTCCTTTTTACCTTTATTGGTATTTCTTGGTACCATAGTTGGTACAGGCCCCTCTCTTTCCCTTACCTTTTAGTAATTTATACATATACCATCATTGGTGTTCTTCTACTCTCCATTACCCTTTTGGGTATTTCTGTCCTTTACCATTGTTGGTAATATAAAAAAAAAATCTTTGCTTTCTGCGTATGTGTGGCCTGTTGTAACAGTATATCTTTGCTACTGTTGAATTGCTGTTTTTTTCATTGCTGTTGGTTTACTGTTGTCTGGATATTAGTATGATGGTGGACAAAAAGGGCACTACTGGTTTCAGACAGTGTGATAAAAGTGGCAGGAAGATGCCGAACTCGGATGACCATCTCTCCTGTGTCTATTGCCTGGGGGTACCACACTTAAAAGTTCACCATCCTTGTGAGTTCTGTAAGGGCTTTATTGC
Organism: Protopterus annectens; assembly: GCF_019279795.1. Classification (NCBI taxonomy): domain Eukaryota; kingdom Metazoa; phylum Chordata; order Ceratodontiformes; family Protopteridae; genus Protopterus; species Protopterus annectens. The sequence continues at coordinate 1,584,693,169 of NC_056725.1, forward strand.
TCGCACCTTAGCCAAGTGCAAGAATAAATTAATTCTGAAGGGTCTCTTAAAACCCCCTTTCTCAGAGGCTTTTATCTGAGGCAGAGGTCTCAACCCCTCCTAAAAAAGTTGAAAAAGAGGAGCCAGTCAGTACCATTATCTCGTCCTCCTTACGAATCAAAAAAACACTAAGGCCCAGGTTCATACAGAACAGAAACCAAAAATTGCAAAACTAACTTTGACACCTGTATCGGCACCAGAGTTTAAAACTCTGTCCACGGTGCCGTCCTTGACCACGGAACCAACAATGACTACTACTCCCACAGTACCGACCCCTTCCACAGTACCACAGACTCTTTTGGCACAAACAATAGTCTCTCCATTAAAACCAGTCACTCCCTCCCCCAGCACAACCTTCTGGTCTTTTGACTATGGTGCTGAAGGTCGAGACACTAGCCAGGACTAGATATTCTCCGTCAGTTGACCCCTTTGTTGGACATCAGCTAAGTCCGTTTATTGATCGGCCTGAATCTCCACTGGGGATGTCAACCCGTTCCACTAGGAGTCTTTCGGAACTCAACGCAGTGAAACTTGTGGATCAGCTCCTAGCAGCCAGAGGCATCCCAACTCCATCTAAAACCTCCCTCCCACCCGGAGCCGAGGACTTTTCTCCACAGACTCCAACATATATTTCTCCTTCGATCTCTCCACATGTTCTGGAGCCCTTGATGCCGATGCCTATCCCTGTGCCAGCTTCTTCGGTTCCACTAGTGCATCTTACCATGGTTCCGGAGCCTACCATGTGGTCCATGGCTCAATCGGGGCTGACCCACCCTCGAGGCCGTGACTGGTCTCTCGGCAATGTGACTCCTAGTATAGCACCAATTTTTTTCTATGGCGCTGTCTACGGTTCCACTTGCTCTGGTAGCTCAGAGTCCTCTCATGGCTCCTTCCCTGGGGGTGGGCTCATCGGAGAGGGGTGTTACCCCGGTTCCGAGGTTGTCTTTCTTGGTTCCAGGCTCCCATCCCTCTTTGGGCGGGCCTACCTTCCAGGTTATGGAGAGGGCACTCACCTCAGCAGGTTCAGTGTTGGCCCCTTTGACACCGGAATGCCACTTGTACATGGCTTCTGGTTCACAGCTGACACAGTCCACTATGCTGGGACATCGGGCATGGGAGAAGCAAGATACTCTACTGCAGGACACTTTATCTTCAGATGTCACCCCTTAACAGCCACCCCATTAGAGATCATGCAAGAGGAAGCATGTTGATTCCCCTGAGAATTTCTCACCGAAGATACGGATTACTATGAGGGGAAAGGGTCCCCATGGTTGCCTCATGAGGATGTCTCCTTCAGAGACGTATTGGAGATACTGAAACAGAGCGGTAACTGAAAGCCCACCAACCCTTCTTCTGAGGAATCTGTATTCTTGCTGGCTGGCTGTGCCTGACCCTCTACTTCCTGGGTGACCCCGCCTGTAGATGAATTAGTAAAGCTCATTGGGCAGCATGTTTGGAAGACTCCTGACACCACTGAGCCAGTTCCTCGGAGACCAGACAAAATACTCTCCCCTCCAGAGGATCACATTGGTCCAAAGGCTTAGCAGTAGACGCTGTGGTGGTGGCGGTGGTCACAAGGAAAGAACTCTCAGAGGAGAGTCCTGTTGTTCATCCTGCAAACAGGGAGTCTCAGATGATGAACAGGTTAGAGAAGCAGGTTTATGTCTCATTGACCTTTGCCATTCAGTCATTGAACTACTTGGCACATTTTACCCATCTCCATAGAGACCTGATCATGGAAATCTCAGGAACTTTGGCAGAAGCTGTGTCTGATGAGGTATGTGACAAAGCTGGTTCACAGCTTGCCATCCTGGAATCCACTCGTCCATGAGGTTGATTTCCCATACAACCGAAGGGGTGGCCAGAGCAATGGGAGCAGGTGTTGTCTTGAGATGTCATGCCTGGATGCACTTGTGCAACTTTGCAGACCCTTTCAAATCTTCCTTCATCAATGCTGCCATTGATGCCTCCGCTGTTTTCAGTACAAAGGTTAAAGACACACTAGCCAGGTGTGAGAAGGATGGCAAGAACCTATCTGCTGTGGGCACACATTTTTCCAGTCCCCAATGTTCCTACTATAGGAATCAGAGAAGTGGAAAGATGTGGTTCAGGAAATCACAAAGGTGAGTCCCCCCTCCCCGGGGCGGAGCAGGAAACCTATCAGGAAGACCCCCCCCCCCGAAGCAGAGGTGACCGTGTAACCAGGAGTCCAGAGATTAATGGGCAGCCCTACCAGCGCTTCTAAAGAGCAGCACGATTGCTTGCCTCTGGAAGTAGTCAGGGGACAATTCTCTGCACCATTTAGCCTGGCTTTCCATAACGACAGATTCCTGGGTGCAGTCAATAGTTACCAGAGGTTATCACATCCCCTTCGATCTTTACCCAAGGCCACAAAGGCAAATCCCCAACATTCTATCCAGTCAGAGGGATGTAGCAGCACAAGAAATCCGAAAGCTGCTGCAAAAATGAGTCATCCAGTTAGTCCCACCAGACCAGAGAGAACCAGACCAGATAGAATCCAGATTTTACTCAAGGTTGTTTTTAGTGTCAAAAAAGACTGGAGACTGGATGCCAATTTTGGACCTCAGCATCCTAAACAAGTTTGTCAGACAAACCAAATTCCGGATGGTCATGGTTCAGTCTATCCTCCCGTTTCGGGAGAAAGATGACTGGATGTGCTCGATAGATCTCCAGAACACATATTACCATATACAAATGGACAAACGCTTCAGGAAATATCTCCACTTCTGGCTGGAAGCCAATCACTACCAATTTTGAGCACTGCCCTTTGGTCTCTCCACAGCCCCCAAAGTGTTCACCAAATGTATGGCAGTGGTAACACCTCACCTGAGACTGCAGGGATTCAGAGTGTTTCCATATCTAGACAATTGGCTCCTTACTGCCCCCACCAAGCATCTACTGCTTCACGCCTTGCACTACACTCTGCAGCTAGCAAGCTCCTTAGGGATCTCAGTAAACAAAGTGAAGTCAAAAGTAGTACCTGCTCAAAACCTAGAATTCATAGGAGAACCATTCAACACAAGGTCTTGCCTGATTGCCTGTCTGCTTCACAGGCATCAGAGACTAAGATCTCATCTCCAAGTGATAGTCTCTCAGGACAAACTCCCAGCTCATTGAGTTTTTCAACTGCTTGGATCAGGGGCAGGAATGATGACTATAATTCCTCTAGCAAGACTACACATGAGATTGTTACAGTGGCTCCTAGCATCACAGTGGTTCCTGTTGACACATCCTATGTCTCATCTGATCCGCATAATGAACCGCTGCAAGCAGGATCTCAATTGGTGGAAGAAGCCAGAAATGGAGTTATGGAGTCATCCCTTCTCACTCCCTCTGCTCAGGGCCGTAGTGACCACAGACGTATCCCTGATGGGGTGGGGGGGCATTTTCTGAGAAAGACAGTCCAAGGTGCTTGGTCCACCGTGGAGGCCAATTTGAATATCAGTTTCCAAGAACTGAGGGCGTTGCTTCTGGCATTGCAATGATTCCACTCTGCTCTCCCGTTGGGGACAATTGCTGTCCAGTCAGACAACGTGTCAGTCATCTGGTATATCAATAAACAAGGGGGAACCAGATCCTACTAGTTGTGTCAGGAAGCCTTGAGAATTTGGCAGTGGGCGATAGCCTCCAACCTCTTTCTAGTAGTAACGCACATTCCCGGGAAATCCAACGTTATTGCGGACAAACTGAGCAGATGTATTCTCCTGCCTCATGAGTGGTCCCTCAATCCATTGGTAGCGACGGAGATCTTCTATCACTGGGGCCAGTCTTGCTCTGACCTGTTCACATCCCCCACCAACCACAAATGCAGCGGCTACTTTGCCCTGATTCCCCCTCTGGGGGAGTCCCCAAGGGATGCTGTAGTACATGATTTGCCCCCGGGACTACTGTATGCCTTTCCTCTGATACCACAGTTTCTGAAGAAGGCTCTTCAGTTGAGAAGCAAAGTGATCCTCATTGCACCCTATTGGCCCCGGCAAGTCTGGTTCCCTTTTCTCTGGCCTCACCTGGTTCACTGACCATGGATTCTGGATCCAACTCCAGGACTTCTGTCACACCCACAGGGGTTGATCCATCTAAACCTATCGAGCCTCAAGCTATTAGCTTAGTTCCTCCACTTCCAGTAATTGCCAGGCAAAATAACCTTTCTTCCCCTGTTAGAAAAATACTTCTGGCTTCCCATAAACCATCCATCAGAAAGATTTATCATAGTAAATGGAGCAGATTTATATTTTGGTCTTTTGGGGGGGGGGGGGTAGATCCCTTCTCTTCTAAGCTCTGATCAGTTTGATTTTAGAGTATTTATCAACCCTACTCCATTCAGGAGCTTCAGCTTCTACTGTCTGGGCCCAGTTAGCAGCTATTTCAGATTTTCACAGTGGCTTCCAGGATTCCACTTTGGTATCTCATTGCCTCTGTTAAAACCTTGAAAAGGGTCTTGCATGTAAAACCACCTTTCAAAGAACCCATTGAACCTTGGAATCTCACACTGGTCCTACAATCTTTGAGTCATTATCCCTTTGAGCCTGTGGCCAATTGTGACATAAAATTATTTTCTTGGAAGTCTTGGTAGCTATTACCTCAGCAAGAAGGATATCAGAATTACAGGCTTTGTGCGTAAAACTCCCTTGCATTGTTTTCCACAGAGAAAGAGTATCACTTCGGATTAACCCATCCTTTCTACCCAAAGTTGTCTCGGAGTTGAATATTACTCAATCCATTGACTTGCCAGTTTTCTTCCCAAATTTCTCAAATAATGGAGAATATTTTTTGCATTTATTGGATGTACATAGACAGTTATGCTTCTATTTGGCTAGGACTAAATCTTTCCAAAAATCTGACCAATTATTCCTGTCCTTCTCAGGACCCAAGTTGGGAAGATCAGTTTTTAAAGTCACCTTGATGAAATGGCTGAGAGAATGCATCTCTTTTGTCTATCAACAGAACCAAATGAGTTTAACCACGAAAATAAAGGCACATTCAACCAGACCAGTTGCTACTTTAGTAGCTTTTCATTCTAGAGCTTCTATGGATGACATTTGTGAAACAGCCACTTGGGCTTCTCCTCATACCTTTATCACTCATTACAAATTGGACTTGGTCTCCAGGGGGGGAGAGCATCCTATGGCTCAGTGGTGCTCAGGAATATCCTTCCATAGGGCCTCCCAGGGCATAAAGTAGCTAGGGACTCTGTCCCATCTGTCATGAATGAAAGAAGATTAACAACATCAGATAAAGAAGTTATGTTCTTACCATAACATTTCATCTGTGTTGTTGATCTTCATTCATTCATGATATCCCACCCTTCTACCCCCTCCGAAAGACTCCTGGAGGTCCGGACTTGGTCCTGATCTCAGAACAGGGTTTTGCTCAGACAAAGCCTCCGTTTTCTTTTTTTACGGGCAAACTTGATCTGAGGAGAGGGGCACGATGGGTAATCTTTGCTCGAGAGTTTTTGGCTGGGGCAAGCTTGTTATATCGACCGAGTCAGTTCCATCAAGTCCCATACGTCATGAATGAATGGAGATCAATAACACAGATGAAATGTTATGATAAGACCATTACTTCTTTTTAACTAATCTCACTATATTTTCCTAACTTACTGAAGAATTACTGTTGCCTACTTACTGGCTAGAGCATGTTAAGATGAAGTGGATGAGTGTCTTTGTTGTCAGCTTCAATAACAGAGTGCCAAGTGTCCCTATCACATCTCTCACTAGTATCTAAATACAGTTTCAGTGCTGGCTATAGAATGACATCACATCTGGTCACCTTATTCTGTGGTTCCCACACTACCCCCAACTAGACATTGAACAAGGATATAGCACAGATGCATCACAATAAACAACTAGTCTTTTTACTAATGTGTCTTCCAGCATCTGGAGACACTAAAACAATTCCAACCCTTTCATCCCTCCTGTAGAAACTAACCAGCCATTTTCTGGCACCCCAGTGTAGCAATTAGTTCACCACTAAGGACAGTAATAGCTCAAGCCTTTCCCAGACATTACATCGCAGGATGCCTTCAGGCCTGTGAGATAAAACCTTTTTGGCCTAAACCAAGTCATTTAATTTCTGGCTATTTTTCGTAAGGTAAGCTGAGCAGAGCTTAACCCCTTCCAGCATCCTCTGTTAACATATATACATTTCCTCTGTTACAGTAGTACAGTATGATATAAATGTATATTTCTTTTCTATCCAGCAGGTCCCACTGTTGCTACATCTTTAGCATAAGCAGCTTTACAAATAAATTTTTAACACAAGCATCTGTACAAATCAGTTTGATATACAAATGACATACAATTCTTTACAAAACTCCAGCTAGCTATGCTGGCATGTGTTACACATGCACTGCTCTACTCTCTCTGGTATAGCTGGCACTACCTCACATCATCACACTCCCCTTCAAGGCTTTGTAGATGGTGTTGTGCCAGGATGTCCTGTTGTCTTCTACATTATCCTACTCCTCCACTAGCACTTACACTTAGTTGGTCTTCCTTGTCCTCTCTTGGAATGGAGAGCCCAATCCAGAATAGCAACTGGAAGAAGTGTGGGAGAGAAGATGGAGCAGATTGAGGAGGGACTCCAGGAACAAGCTTATTGCTGACAGTCGTGAGGCATAAAAATAACCCAAAATGCCCTAATAGTTTAGGAAGGGTAATAATGAAGAAAGAAGGATATGATGACTGACTATCATGAGAAATAAAAAAAAATTCATTAATACTTTAGAGTGAATGACAAGGAAGATAGAAGCAATAGTAGTGGATACTGAAATCAAGAGTCCGTTCTCTTTTAGGTTTTGAGTGACTATACTTGGGATCTGTCCATTTTCTTGCTAACTTGTGTTTATGAAGTTGTTTTATCTATAGCTGTTGGAGTGGAACTTCTGTGTTATATTATGTAATATTTTGATAAACTTAATTGAGGATTTACTCCACATAAACTATAGCAAGCTCCACCCATTTTTATTGTCTTGGATGGCTGTTGTAGTTAGAGATACTAGAGTTTGATGTGCTGTTTAAAATAAGACCTCTGGTTGTGTATATTTTATATTATTATGTTTTACTCTGATGCTCAGTATCTGTTACTTGGGCATGGCATTGCCTCCACATGATTACCTTATGTTGTACTGACGAGGGAAGATAGTAGAAATGTTTGTGTTATACCTATGCTTCTTAATGCTCAGAGTTGTAGTTGACACATGTGCCTTTGTGGCATGATAGCATGCGCTACGTTTAATATACTTAGTGTAGCGTACATGCTGATGAATCCTACTGTTGGTGCAGTGTGTTCCTGGTGGATGTGTGATGTGTCTTGCAGGTATGTTGTGGCAGTGCATGTATTATTATTGCTTATGCTTTGGCTAATGTTCAACACACACACACACACACACACACACACACACACACACACACACACACACACACACACACACACACACATGTAGAGTATGCTCCTGTGTACATTGTAGGCCTCAGATGGTATATGTTTTTTCCGTGTATTACAATGCTTTTACTTTCTGCATGGACATGTTTATATCCATGCTAATGTGTGTGATATAAATCTATCTGTACCATCTGCTGTGGTAAATTAGTTCGCTGTAAGTTGCCTGAATGTTGCTGTCCTGACATATACTGTCATATGGAATAACAAAATGGTGTACGGAGTGAAAAAATGCACCAAGGAAAACCAGAATCACCACTCCAAGTAGCCAAGAACCAGACTCGGTAGTATCAAATAAAAATATTTAATTCCACAACAAGAAAGACTCCATAGTAACACAGTCAGTCAAGCGCTTTTGTCATCCAAGACTTCTTCAGAACTGTGTAATACATCACTGACACACCTTAAATAAGCAGTCCCCCCCACTTAACACCCTAATTAAACTTTAAAAACATACACCCTAAAAAATCATTCTAAAACAGCAATACATAAATAAAATTTTGAACTAGTACAAAGTGGTTGATAAGTATGGTATATAATAACACCAATACTATAACTTAGTAGCCCTATGTTTCAACTCTGGCTTGATACAAATGTGGTCATTAATACCAGGGGCTACAGTGGCATTCAAATGAATTTGCCATCACATTTCAGCCCTGTCCAATTTGTTGGTCTAGTCACCCCCTCTAATGTCCATACCTGCCACCTCCAAAATACCAAAATGGAAAAAGTGGTCAGGATTGAGGTTAATATGCCGGAATAGTGCATTATTGTCGTCCATTTTCCTAATACTATATAGGTTTTCATAAATTCTTCTCCGAGGCCTCCTTTCCATTTTACCTATACAGAAATTATGACAACCCTGGCATACAGCAATATAGACTACACCGTTGGTATTACAAGTTCCTGTGGCCAACCTAACTTCAAAGTCATTGGAACCTAAGCAAACAGTAGGGCGTGAGATAATGTATTTACAATACTCACATGCCCCACACTTGGTAGTTCCCTTAATATTCTTATTCTTACTCTCAATAGGATGTTCTAACAAGTTTTTCAAATTCCAATTGGTCCTGTAGGAGAAAATGGGTACCTCTCCTAAAACAGCCATCAATTCTTGGTTCACTTTAAATAAAACCCAATTTTTCTTTATAATCTCTCTAATGAGGTTCAAAGTGTCCCCAAAAGTCAGAACCATAGAATAAGAGAAGTCATTATGTTGCTGGTGAGTGACTTCAAGTTCCTTATTCTGGCTAACCCGAAGTAGAGGTTTGTACCTATTACCCCATTCACTTGTGACTTGCTCGCTAATGGTAACCACAGAATCTGATGGGTACCCCCTGGCTACAAACATTTTGATCATTTTGTCCATTTCCAGCTTAACTGTGTCAAAGTCAGAGCACATTCTGGCTATACGCACCATCTGACCTTTCACTATATTCCTTTTCACAAAGTGGGGGTGATAACTCCGGAACTCAAGATAGTCATTTGAGAGAGTGGGTTTTCGGTAAACACTAGACTGAAAACACTTCATATTCGAGTCCTTCCAAGTACACACATCCAGGTAGTCAATCCTAGAGCTACCACTGTTACCAATAAATTTAAAATAATCACAAAGATTATTAAGAAAATCTAAGAAGTTGGTATGTTGGTCCCCTACTTTCCAAAGAATGAAAAGGTAATCCAAGAATCTTAAATACACCACCCAAGAGTCTTTAAATGGACTTTTAAAAATTAACCCACATTCCCAACGGTACATGACTAAGTTTGCAAACAAAGGTGCACAACTATTACCCATTGCTATACCGTTTGTCTGCCGGAAAAACTCCCCAACAAAACTAAGAAAATTGTTCATCAAAATAATGGTTGGGAGGGTGGCCTAATGATTAAGGTGTTTGTCTTACAAACACAAGGTGCAGAGTTTGAGTCTCACAAGGGATAATTGTCTAGGCTTAAAATGGCTCGCAAGGGCAGTTAGCTTAGTACTAATCTATGAACCTATAATCTCCACTAACACCATAATGAAATTGACCATGGTGTTCCTCAAATTAGCTTTCTCAACAAGTACCTCATGAAAATATTCCAAGCCTAACTCGTGGGGTATAGAAGTGAATAAGTCCACAGCATCAACTGTGGAAAAGTTAACCTCCTCACTATAATGTTCTTCCGTTATCTATCCCAAGTGTTTACCAACATATGGTCAATATGGGTTAAGGATTTCCTCACCACCCAGTCAGCAAAAACCCCTAATGAGTAGGAAATACTTTTTTGGCAGGAGATTATAAGTCTGTATGGGGGATCATAAATATTTTTATGGGTCTTCGGAATACTGAAGGCCACCGGAATTGTTGGATGTTCATTATACAAAAGATGGTAGGTTTCTTCATTAATAACTCCCTGAAGTAGAGAGTCTTCCAGTGTCATTTTAGTTTTCCTGTAAGCGATGTTTATTTTGTTCTGAGAAACACACTGGTATTTATTCTTGTCATGTAACATACCAAATATTTTGTTGTTATAATCTTCAATATTGACAATAGTCATCCCCCCACCTTTGTCCGGTTTCATAAGTCTCAAACTAGACTTACTTCTTAGTTCTTCTAACGGTTCTTTTTCTTTTCAAGTCAAGTTGAACTGTTTATATTTGTGTTGTTTCAACATTTGGTATATCTCCTGGGAGCATATCTTGTCAGATGTCCCTATAAGGGGGTGTAAAGGTGGGTTATAACAGCTCTTCTTTTTAAAATTTTTCTTTTCATTATATGAAGGGTTGTCCCTAAATAGATATTTCAAGTTCATCTTTCTAGTGAAAATTTTAAATTCAGTTAAAGCAGTACAAATATCCTCCTTCCTAGATGGTACAAATTTTATTCCCTTCATTAAAAGTGAAAAAGGGTCTTTACTTATTTAAATTTGTCCCTCACCAACATCCTCTTTTTCCTTTCTATGTTGTTCCCCACATCATGTTCAACCTTGTCAAACACTCTATTCTATTTGCCCAAAAAATTATTAAAATTAACATAATTCAGAATAAGTTCATTCTTATTATCAATTTCAGCTAGTAACTCATCAATCTTTTTATTGTTAACCCTAACAATAAATTCCATTAGTTCAATACCATGGCGATCAAACATTTGTAACAGTTCTTCACACTCAGTCTGTCCCTTTTTTACTTCATTGGGAAATGTAGACACACAGTCCCCTAGGGACCCTGCACTTAGCCACACACTCAGTTAAATAAGCGTCATCACACTGAAGATTCCGAACTTTAGTTAACTTCTGTTCAAGTGTGACCAACCTTGCTTCCATAGTATCATTTTCATTAGTACTACTCGTTTTAAATAACCCAAAGTCATTTTTAATCCAGTCCTTAAAATGATCATTTGTCTGTGGAAGTCCATGAGTTCCATGTGAAGTGCTAGCCGTTTCAACTCCCCCTTGTGCTGTAACACCCGTTTGCACTGCCAAATGGCCTCGATTCACCATCTGGTTAACAAGTGATGAGACACCACCCATCTCCTTTTGCTGACGTCCTCCTGTTCCTTCTAACCTAGGAGTAGCTGGGTGTTGTAGTTTTAGAACTGCCTCTTGTAGTTCAGAAACCTTGTTCGTCAAGTTTAAATTAAGCTGCAAAATATTGCTGTCAGCCACCTCCACTCGCTGACCACAAGGGAATGGCATAGACTCAAATTCATCCTCAAACACCAGAGATAAGCAGTTCCATTCCATTCCAGCCTCAACTGTAAAGCAGAATCTTGAGCTGGCCACAGTACACCAAGAAAACACCAAGAACAACAAAATGGTGTATGGAGTGGAAAAAATGCACCAAGAAAAACCAGGATCACCACTCCAAGTAGCCAAGAACCAGACTCGGTAGCATCAAATAAAAATATTTAATTCCACAACAAGAACGACTCAGTAGTAACACAGTCAGTCATGCGCTTTCGTCATCCAAGACTTCTTCAGAACTGTGTAATGCATCATTGACACACATTAAATAAGCAGTCCCCTCCCCACTTAACACACTAAACTTTAAAAACATACATCCTGAAAAATCATTCTAAAACAGCAATGCATAATACATAAATAAAATTTTGAACTAGTACAAAGTGTTTGACAAGTATGGTATATAATAACACCAATACTATAACTTAGTAGCCCTATGTTTCAACTTTGGCTTGATACAAATGTGGTCATTAATACCAGGGGCTACAGTGGCATTCAAACGAATTTGCCATTGCATTTCAGCCCTGTCCAGTTACCCCCTCTAATGTTCATTCCTACCACTTCCAAAATACCAAAATGGAAAAAGTCGTCAGGATTGAGGTTAATATGCCAGAATAGTGCATTATTGTCATCCCTTTTCCTAATACTATATAGGTGTTCATAAATTCTTCTCCGAAACCTCCTTTCCATTTTACCTATATAGAAATTGTGACAACCCTGGCATACAGCAATATAGACTACACTGTTGGTGTTGCATGTTCCTGTGGCCAACCTAACTTCAAAGTCATTGGAACCTAAGCAAACAGTAGGGCGTGAGATAATTTGTAATAGAAAAATTGGGTTTTATTTAAAGTGAACCAAGAATTGATGGCTGTTTTTGGCGAGGTATCCATTTTCTTCTACAGGACCAACAGGAATTTGAAAAACTTGTTAGAACATCCTATTGAGAGTAAGAATATTAAGGGAACTACCAAGTGTGGGGCATGTGAGTATTGTAAATACATTATCTCATCTTTCGGAGAAGAATTTATGAACACCTGTATAGTATTAGGAAAAGGGACAACAATAATGCAATATTCTGGCATATTAACCTCAATGCTGACCACTTTTTCCGTTTTGGTATTTTGGAGGTGGTAGGTATGGACATTAGAGGGGGTGACTGGACCAACAAATTGGACAGGGCTGAAATGCGATGGCAAATTCGTTTGAATGCCACTGTAGCCCCTGGTATTAATGACCACATTTGTATCAAGCCAGAGTTGAAACATAGGCTACTAAGTTATAGTATTGGTGCTGTTATATACCATACTTGTCAAACACTTTGTACTAGTTCAAAATTTTATTTATGTATTATGTATTGCTGTTTTAGAATGATTTTTAGGGTGTATGTTTTTAAAGTTTAATTAGTGTGTTAAGTGGGGGGGGGGGGCTGCTTATTTAAGGTGTGTCAATGACGTATTACACAGTTTTGAAGAAGTCTTGGATGACAAAAGAGATTGACTGACTGTGTTACTACTGAGTCTTTCTTGTTGTGGAATTAAATATTTTTATTTGATACTACCGAGTCTGGTTCTTGGCTACTTGGAGTGGTGATTCTGCTTTTTCTTGATACTTATCATATGGACTACATGTGTTGGTTAAGATGTCCTACTCCATACCATTCACTTTGTCCAAACTGTTAGTCTGTGCTGCTGGTACGTAATCCTGCAGCTGTTGTGTAATTTGATGTTTGTCTTCCTTGGATCAGCATGTTATGCAGCAAAACACATGGAGTAAACTGTTGTCCTTGTCTACCATGTTGTTTTTTAGTGGTTGCATCTGAGAGTGTGCAGTGATGTAATCCCTATAAGAAGGGTTCCTTTTCCTGTATGGTATAGTTCTGAAGAAGTTATAAAGACAAAAGCGCTTAACTGTGTTTTTCTGAAGAAGTCTTCCTTTTCCTGTATGGTATAGTTCTAAAGAAGTCTTAAAGATGAAAGTGCTTAACTGTATTGTTTTAACCTATTAAATACTGCGGTAGTTGAATTGTGGCTTCCTGGTCGTTTGTTCTTTACTTGGCTTCCCATAAGTACCAGTTTGTGTTTTCACAGTATTCTTGTTTTATTTTCAATTCATTGCTTTGAATTGTTGCCTATATATGACAACACGAGTTTTCACAAAGTGCCTAGCTCCATTTGTTTTTTGCTGCTGGATTCAAGGAATTCAAATATTCCCTTATTTAGATGATTTGTTGCTTCTGGCTCATACAAGAAAATCTAGATTTTGACTTTACAACAAATCTCTGTCTGGGATTCACAACATCAAAAAATGCAATATAATTCACTGCTAGGTTCTAGTGTTTATTGGTTGCAGGCTCAATTCCTTCTAATGGGCAGTTCATTTTAATTTAGTACATGGAGGGAATAGTAACTGTTTGAGTTTACTATTTTAGAGCAAGTGAAAGCACAAAACAGTTTGGTTTTAAAAATAAATTATTATTTAAAGAGACTTATTTATTTTAAGATATAGAACGCTGACACCTGCTGAATTAAATGTAGAATGTAACTGGAAATTTTTATTGTAAGAGTGTATGTCTGATGTGATTGGATGCTGTTTTAATTTGAAGTTAATTGTTAATAGTATTTAATTATGTATGGAATTGGAATTTGTTGATTCCTTGAAGGCCACTGGGCCAAAGCATTAGAGAGTAGCTTGTTTAATAAAAGCTTTTGGATTACTGGCTTACATGGTTATCTAATATATGTTGTTTTTTGCTTTTGTGGTTGTAAATTTTGGACTCTAGCTCTGTGCCTCATTCTTCCCTGTACTCTTAGAAAGGTTTGAGACTGTTCTCAACTTTGTAATACTGTGACCATGATCACAAGAAGGGCATAGTTAAGTTGGCTAAGATCTTACTATAACTGTAGATGGTCGGCTGATCATTGTTGCAGTATTACATCTCTCCCTCCTCCCCTTCCGTTTTGTCTCATCTTCTGTTTAGGTTAGGGTGGTATCCTGTCCATTCTCCCTTCTTTTGGTTGACATATGTTTTTTGTGATGTCTTGCATTTGTTGTCTTCATGGATTTCTGGGTCTGGGGCAAGAAAGTCCTGAGGTACTTCACACACTTACATCCATAATGTACCTTATAGCCTCAGCATGCTTAGGTCATATGTCAAACGTGTGCATGAGAGGAAGATGCCTAGGCTTTGGTATCCTAGCCCAGATGTGTAGCTGTCCCTGGTAGGATATCCCAACTGTTAGTAATACTATAACTGTGATCAGTGAGACACCTGCTGTTATACTGTTATGGTAAGATCTTACATAACTGTACTCCTGTACTTTTTTTTTTTTTTAAATGATCCTTTTAGTGTTCTACTTTGTTGTGGTGAGTTATTGGATGACTGGTTAGAGAGTCTGTCTCGAAAACTCACTTCTCTTGGTTTGCTGTCACACAGTCACACACAATTCTCGTCACACTGTTGCAACTTGTCAGACATTGCCACGTTGCCAATGTTATTGAAATGGAAATATGTACTTGTGCATTGTGTATGTTGTACATACATAGTGTTTGTAGTATGTATTTCGGGGAATTTAATAATTATTTTAGTAACATCTATGTCAAATTAATAGTAATGACATTATAGTCATGACTGCCACATATTTAAACAAAAATTAGTGTACATCAGGTAATCCAGAGGAAGATGTACCAGCAACCTTAGTAATGTCAAGTAAAATCCAGGTCACAAGTTAAAACTTTACAGAAACTTTATAGAAAGAAGCAAAAGTAGTCTTTTCAACACTGCTAAAAGTTTGATTTATATTCATTATTTTACGTGCTGTTATTACGAACATTTAAGTGCATCATGTTTCACTTAATGGGTATGAGAGTTTTAGTTCACTGTCTCTTTAAATCGTAAATCATTGAGCATCATATGATTGCGTAAATAAATTATAAAATACTTTTAAATAGTTTTATCCAATGGATGTTCTTCGTGTTTCACTGTTGCAGTCATTACATTTGGGTTATCTGCTTGCAGGTAGCCTCAGTCGGCCTGATTAACAAAGTCTTGGGTCCTGCGTCGGTTGCTGTCCCTTCTTCCATGAGGTCAGGTCGTCAGGGGTATAAAACATGCAGCTGAAGCCATTGCCCCCAGTCTTTCTTGCCGTGCGGTGCCCAAAACAGAAGCAGTTCTCAAGTGCCAGTCGGCCAAATCCTGAAATTTTCGTTTTCGAGTTTTAGAACCGAAGTCTTCAACTAAAGTTAAGTACCCCGTTGGGGGAACTTTTTCTTGCTCCTTACTGATGTCAGTAAAAGTTAATAATTGCATTACTTGGGGAAAGCAAATACCTCATAAAGATTTTCATTCATACTGTATTCCTTGCCTAGGCCTTGACCATGATGTATCTTCCTGTTGGTTTTGTGCTTTTTTTAATCAACGCACTATCCGTCGTCGATATATTTTTGCCTCTAAATATTTCGGTTCTCGGTTTAATTATCCAGAAATGTCATAAGTTAGCCATCCGACTACCGGGATTCCGAAAAAAATGCAAAGATAAAGACAGAGACAGGCCGCCGAGGTTCAAATCTGCCGACGACTCTTCTCCTAAGCCAGTCGCCAGTTCGCCGGTACTCAGCGAGGCTCTTTCGCAGCCCCTGATACCCGCTACTTCTGATTCACAGGCCTCTACTGAGACCCATTCAGTGTTCGGTATGCTGCGAGATGTGTCGACTGTGGAACCCGTGGATGTCTCTACCTTGGATGGGTCCAGAGCCGCTTTGCAGGCACCGGCTTCTGAGGGTGTATTCAGGCCTATGGACTTGCATCGTAAATCTACGCCTCCTTCTTTTCTTAGGCCTAAATCTCGATCCATGCCTAAAAAAATGACGCCCAGGCCACAAGCTCAGGCCTCTATCCCTAAAAAATAAATAAGAATGGCTGAAGATCTAATAACTCTAATCAGGGGTAGCCAAACCCCCCCCCCCCCCCACCCTTCTAAGACGCCTAGGACTGAAGTTGATTATGAATCTTCTGATCAGGATTCTGTTTTTTTTATTCTTCTGATGATCTGGGAAAGTCAGGATTTTTCTGATTCAAAAAAGAGGCTTTGGGATTTCCTTATCCTACCTCAGCATAGGCCTTTAGCTATTCCTCCTGTACTAGACATTATTGATGATTTCTGGAATCTAGTTTGGCCCCTGATTCCCTGCCTCCTGCTCCCAGAAAACCTGACAGATATTACAGGGTCCACGAGTCCTACAAGTTCCTTTTTAAAAATCCTATTTCAGATCCAGAGACTATTTCACAGGGGCCCAAGGGCATTAAGGCTTCTACTGCTAAAAATCCTAACCCTTCTGATAGAGACTCCAGGGCGCTGGATAGATGGGGTAAGAAGGTTTACACTTCTGCAACCTTGGCCATTAGGGCTTTAAACTGCCAGTTTCATATGTTAAAGTATCAGCAACATGTTATTGGACTGCTTAAACAGAAAATGATGTTGATTTCTGACTGTGTGGAAAATAAAGAATTACAGGATTTAATGCATTCTGCTGAACAAGTTGGAAAACATACTTTGCTTTGTGGTTTGGATTCGTTAGAGGCCTCTTGCAGGTCTGCTGTTACTGGGTCTGTGCTCAGAAGGCATGCTTGGCTTAAGGAGCTATCTTTGCCTGATCATGTTAAAGCTAAATTGTTGGATGCTCCTTTAAACCAGGACCGCCTGTTTGGCAACAAGGCTGAGGAAGTTCTTAAAAAGATGGAAGGTAAAGCTAAATCTATGAAAATTGTTAGATTTTTTACGAGTTCAGGCTCCTAGATTTAGTAGGCACTGGCCCTCTAAAAATTGGTCCTTTCCAGCCCCTTCCAGGTCTTCTCAAGCCAAACCCAGGTACAGCAAAAACCCCAGGTTTCAGCCCCAGGGGACACACAGAACTAAGCAGTGGGGGGTCTCCACTTCCAAATATGGGAATAATAAGACTCCCCCCTATGATAAACTGTCTCAATGACTTCCTTTTAAAATTTCCAAGCACTTATCAACTGACTGCCCCTTTGGGGGGAAAGATTGCTCTTCATGCAAAGAATTGGGAACTCATTACCCAGGACAAATGGGTTTTAAATATAGTGTCCCAGGGATATAGATTTCACTTCCACACGTTGCCAACACCAAGCGGGTGGCCGGACCAACCCTCAAATCAGTGGGCAGAGGCCCACAAATAAGTACTTTCTCTCTTAAGCATGGGGGCTATTCAACTGGTACCAGAAGAGAAAAAGGGACAAGGTTTCTACTCGAGACTTTTCCTGGTACCCAGAAAAGACAATTCATGGTTTCCTATCCTGGACCTGTTTACTCTAAACACCTTTTTGGAGATTCCAAATTTCAAGATTTTGACTCTTCACCAATTACTTCCTATGCTAGGCAAAAATGCCTGGTTGGCAACACTAGGGTTAAAAGAAGCATACCTGCACATCCCAATCAGGGAATCTTGCAGAAGATACATATGCTTCAAAGCAGGCTACACACACTATCAATTTTCAGCACTGCCCTTTGGCTTTATCTACTGCGCCCAGGGTATTCACAAAGTGCCTAGCTCCAGTTGTTGCATTTTGTAGGCAAAGAAATATTCAAATATACCCATACCTGGACGATTGTCTAATTCAGGCAGAAAGCCAGGACATACTTTTGAATCATCTGGCCTTTGTACAAAGGGTTCTAACTTGTCTGGGGTACACCATAAATGAAAAGAAATGCAACTGGTACCCTGTCAACAAATTATATTCCTGGGAGCAAGCTTGAATACAACTTCCCAGATGGCTTGCCTCATGCCAGAGAAACAAACTCATTTGACAACCTACTTCAAACAAGTGGCCACAAAAACCCTGCTACCTGCAAGACAAATACTGCAGGCTTTGGGGTCCATGGCCTCCTGCATTCTTCTAATTCCATATGCAAGACTGCATATGAGGAAACTACAGTGGTATTTAAAAAAACTATGATGTCAGCATTCTCAGGACCTAGAAACAATGATTCCTGTCATACCTTGCCTATGCCTAGAGTTCTTGTGGTGGGCAGAGGACTGCCACCAGAACAAGCGACTACCTTTTACACCATCCCCTGCCTCCCAAACCCAAACAACAGATGCATCAGACTATGCATGGGGGGCTCACCTGGCAGGGAGGTGCATTCAGGGCAAATGGAACCCAAGTCAAATGCACCTGCATATCAGTCAAAAAGAAATGTGAGCTGTACAGAATGCTCTGACAGCCTTCAAGGACCACATTCTTCCAGGACAACTAATGGTAAAGATGGACAGCACCACTGTTATGTGGTACATAAACAAGCAGGGGGGGGGTACACATTCTTACCCCCTCTGCAGACTAGCCATGGCATTGGGGAACACAGCCTTGAGCTACCAAGTACACCTACAAGCTCAATTCCTGCCAGAAAAATTAAACACAGTGGCAGATGGACTAAGCAGAAACCTCATGGACCCACACGAGTGGAAACTGGATCCAAGGACTTTCAACATGTTGACAAGCAAATGGGGGAGCCCAGATATAGACCTGTTTACCTCTCCCCAGAACTACCAATTGGACCAATTTTGCACAAGGACTCCTCACAAACAAGCCTGGAAAGTGGATGCTCTGTCCTTCAGCTGGAAAAACCTATCAGTCTGTGCCTTCCCCCCTCTGCCTCTGCTCTCCGAAGTACTACTAAAAATCAAACAGGACAAACCAAGGATGATTTTGATTGCTCCAGACTGGCCATGCCAACACTGGTACCCCCTTCTGCGCAGTTTGTCACTGTTATCTCCATGGTACCTGCCTCAGACTCCTTCCCTGCTGACTCAGCAGGAGAACCAGAATCTACACCCTCAGCTTCTAACACTGAACCTTTCAGCCTGGCTAATCACTTAATCTCTCCTTTACCATCCCTCAGCAAACCTGTGATATCATTTTAGAGGCAAGAAGGCCTAGTACTAGAAAATCTTATGGTGAAAAGTGGAAAATGTTCTGTGCCTGGAACCAATCTCAAAGGATGAGCACAGCTGCGCCCAATTTACCTCAGATTTTGCAATACTTAACTGAGATGCTTCACAAGGGCCTGTCTTTTTCCTCCATTAAAATCCACACCTCAACCATTTCAGCTCATTATAACACAGAACCTCCCCTCTTTTCTCATCTACTGCTCAAGCAGTTCCTCAGAGGGGCCAAAAATTTGAGACCACCCAGGAGAGCTCCAACCCCAGCCTGGGACCTTAACTTTGTCTTGGAGAAACTCACTCTACCTCCTTTCAAGCCATCTGCTACTGCATACTTAAAATTTCTTTCTTGAAAAACAGCTTTCTGAAGGATATCTGAATTACAGGCCCTTATGGCAGTGGAGTCTTTCATTATCTTTCATGCGGACAGGGTGTCCCTCAGAACCAATCCGTCCTTCATGCCCAAGGTGGTATCCAGTGTGGTTCTTAATCAGTCCATTCATTTGCCAACCTTCTTTCCCAATCTACAGAATAAAGGGGAATGGATACTGCATTCCTTAGATGTGCACAGATAACTTAGATTCTACTTGGACAGGACTAATCCGCAAAGAAAATCTGAACAACTGCTGGTGGCATTTGCTGCAGGGGCAGAGGGGAAGGCTATTTCAACGCAAACCATTTCTAAATGTATAAGCCACTGCATTCATTTCTGCTATAAGCACCATGGAAAACCTATCCCCAGGGGATCAGACGTCACTCCACCAGGGCTGCATCTACCTCTACAGCCTTTCTCAGAGGTGTCCCTACCAGGGACATCCTAGAAGCTGCTACCTGGAGTTCTGTACATACTTTCACCAAGCATTATCATTTGCCAATTTTCTCTAAATCCAGAGTTGGCTTTGCCACTGCAGTCTTGCAGGGCCTTATAGATGGCCTTAATGCTATCTAAATTCCTCCTCCCAACCGTAGCTTTGGGAATCTACCCAAATGTAATGACTGCAGCAGTGAAACATGAAGAACATAGTACAGTTGTGTACACTAAATGTAGATGTTTGTGTATTCACTGTTGAAGTCCTGGTTACCCTCCCTCCAACCCTTAACTTCTTTTGGCTATACCTCTACTTTCCTTTACTATGCTTAAAAGCCTTTTTGGTGTATTTGCTTTTTTGTTGGAGGTATATCTTTGTACTTTTATATTTAATTGCTTCCCATTAGGGGGGCACCTGACATCTGGGGCAAGAAAATGTGATGTAATGGCATCAGCTGCGTGTTTTATACCCCTGACGACCTGACGTCATGGAAGAAGGGACAGCAACCAACGCAGGACCCAAGACTTTGTTAATCAGGCTGACTGAGGGCTACCTGCAGGCAGATAACCCAAATGTAATGACTGCAACAGTGAGTACACTTGAGCATCTACATTTATGGTAAGTGTACACAACTGTACTTTCTAATGAAGTCCCAAGCATTGAGGGATGAAAGTACTCAACCATTTAAGCTGTATTGCTTTTGTTTCTTTCTATGAACTTTCTTTGACTGTTTTTCATTTGCTACTACTGGGTTCTCTGGTACATCTTCCTCTGGATTAACTGGTGTACACTATGTGAGCCTTTTCGTTGTTCGTAGTTTACGAAGTGGCTGCACGGACACACATTGCTTTTTTGTTTTATTACCCCATGTTTAACACATTCCTACTAAATGTACAATATTAATTGCACATTGTTCTGGTAATATAGCCTGGTACAGCGTACACTGCATGCAAATTTTTACGTGAAAAGTAGATGGACCTGTTTCTAGCAGTAAAGAAAGAAAGTATTACTGGTGTTTGTGCTACACACAATGTGGATTTACATGCATATGTATATATAATTTGCTTTCTATCTGATTATAATATTGTTTTATTTTGTTTATAGATTTGAACGGTACCGAGTAGGACAAAGTATTAATAACAAAGTAAGTGAGCAGTTTATTTTACATTTGATAACTAGATGGGTGTACTGGTCCAAGAATTCTTTTAAGACATGACTCTGGCCATGTATCTTTAGCACTGCAGTAGTATGAGAAAACATTACAACAGTTTCAATGGACACACGGTAACTATGCACATGTAACAATGCAGTAAGAAAGGCAGTAGTAGCCAAATCATAAAATTAAGAAATTAGAAAAATTCAGACAAGTTGTGGTATCAGTACCAACATGCTAGAGAGAGAGTATGAAGAAAGTGGTAAACTGATGTAATGTTCTAGAATACAAACAGAAAAAGTGGTGAGAGAAGTAGTCCAAGGAGGGAAGAGTGCTCAGAAATAAGAAACAGACATTTGTTAATGTACAGGGAAAGGTGGTTTGTGCTCATTAGGAGAGTCCAAGGAAACATATTACATATGTATGTATTGATACTGCACACCAAGCTAAAATGGTGCACTCTGTCACTGGCTTTTGCATCAGTCACACAGTTTGCATTGTGAGCATAGTATTCATCATGGAGAGGTTCTCATCTTTGATGCCTGAATCACTGCAACCTTCCAGATGTGCGTGCTGATGCCCATACCTCTCAATTGTCCAGATTTTTGCCTCGTATTTTTGGTCTGTTCCTTGTAAAAATTGTGGTTTTCTGACAAATCACTGAGGGTTGACGTCACTAAATAATGACATAAGTTTGAGTTTCACACTTCATATCATTCAGAAAATGTATATTAACACAAATCATGTAGGTCTAGCAACTTTCTGTGTTTATATGAGCAGTTTTTAAAATATGTCCCTATTTTTGTCCCTTTGCCCCCATTATTTTAGGCCTTGTCCAGATTTCTTGTGCTAAGAGGTTGAAAGGTATGCTGATGCCAAGTCATGAACCAGGAGCCACATGACAGTTCCTCTGTTTCTGAGACTTGAGGATGATGTGAAACACTGCTAGCACTCTAAACCAGCCATTCATATTTGAAGGAAGAATTTATAAGGGCTTCTTCAACTCTTTCAAGACAGCAGCTGTGAAAATTGCTGAGTGGTTAGACCAGGGGAAGGGTCTCTGTCATGATCCCAAGCTAGGCTCATACCAGTGTGAGTTGATAAGGAGTTATATTCCTCTATGTCAGTCATATTTCCTTTCTAAGTCCATCTGTTACGTGATCTCATATCCTTGAGTCACATGTTCACTGTCAACTGATGAGAGGCCAAGCTTGCACCTGTTTTCAGCTGATGAGAGGGTAGTGGGAGATGCATCCCACAAAACCACCTTGGGGATACATGCTTGGGTGTACATGCCAACTGACTTTTGCTAATGTATTCAAAGTTTTCCCACGTCATCATTTTACTTGGAGCAGTCCTTCAACCGTTTATACATGCTCAGAAGTTGTAGTGGGGACTTTTCTTCCTTTTAAGTCATTCATGAATTGCTGGGAAGGTCAGGAAGGCTCTCGTACCTCATGTTTCCTACTTTGTTTCACTGGGCCATCCCCGAATTTGAATGGCCATCAGTTGTCCAGCATCTGAGTGGATCTGTCCTAAAAGGAGTGTATGCTTACATAGCATCTGCTGATTTCCACTGCTTGGCCTTGTGTAGGTACTGCTTCTGACATGCACTTCCCCTAGGCTGCGGGACCTCAGGGGCTGACATTAATGTGTTTGGCATTTTACACAGCAATAAAGAATAGGCAGCCCCCTGTTAGAGCTGGTGTTTCAGTGGTAGAATTAAAGGTAGACTAGTGTCTGCCTCCCTCCTGTGTCTTGCAAAATCTAATCTGAAGACCCAAAATTCCTTGTCTGTGAAACAAAGAAGCACATCTCCCAAAGCAGTAATACTGTTTGGCATGAAAACTCTGCACAGGCTGTAGTGAGTAATCCATGTTGTAAACAGTCTGCCGTATGAGTCATGAATTTTCTTATTTACTTGTTAACACATTTTTATTTCTTATAGCCATGTCATAAATATGTCATTCTTTTCTTTAATAATTTCTAAAAGCATTTGTAGTCTTCAGTTGACCTTTCAATTAACTGTAGAACTGGTCTTCTGTTTTTACACTTCTTGTCTGCAATTGTGAGTTTTCTCTTCCACTTCTTTCATTATCCATAATGCTAACTCCTCTTCTGTGTAATATATCTACAGTTTGACCATTGTTTGTTGTAGTGCCCAGCTTTTTGCCATTCTTGACATGAGCCTGATTTGATTTTGATCGTAAGGCCAGTGTGAGATGCTGCAAGACTAATAGTATTGATTAGGATAGCAGCCTTATGAGAAGAACTGTGATAGTGTTAGAAAATGTTTCTGTTGTAGGCAGCTTTGGTGCCAAAGAGGGATACAGCCATGACTACAGCCCAGCTGATCCAGGTTTTATTAGCAGCTCTGGTCATTGAAAGAGTGTCAGGGGAGGGTGGGTGTACCTATCCAAAGGGGGGTAGGGGCTGCATGTGCATTTCCATCAGTGATCTCTGGTGGAGACTGGAGAAGCTGACATAGGGGGGCATAGTCCAAAGAAGGAAAAAGGGTAGGGACATGACTGAGCTGCTGAGGAGGTAGGATAAAATGCCACATGTTCACATTGCATAACAGCCCTTCGGGTGCGTCCACACAACTATAGAGAGGGAAGAGGGACATAAGTAGGCCAAAAATACCCCCCCCCCAAAAAAAAAAGAAAACCCTCACGGAAGGTAATGGCAAGTCCCGTGGGTTCCTTAAGTTCCAGTACTGGCCCCAGCTTGAATCAGTTAAGCTGGGAAGCTGAGAGGAAGCTGGTACACCCATGGATGTACATGGGACACGGGGTTAAAAGGCCATAAAATGATGCAGGGAGCACCCCCCCCCCCAAAAAAAAATGTTTCTAGTGTAACAAAACTTGGCAGTTCTACCAGGTGAATGCGTAACAAGTAACAGATTTGGACAGAAAGGGAGATATTATAGCAAGCCAGAACTAAGAATTGGTTTGAGGAGTTGTATCTGGAAAGAGAAAATGGAATTATTGTATGGGAGAGCACACTTAGACAAAGAAATATTAACTGATCCCTTTCAGTCAAGATACCTGAGAGCCAGGTGATGGGAATCAGCTGAGCACCTGTGCCTTTTTAAGGCCAGGAAAAAGTATGGCATTTGTTGCTTGGTTTTAGAATCTAGAAAAGTCTGGATAACACATTTAGTTAGTGTTGTTAGGAAACTGGCAAAAAAAGAGCTCTGCAGAATGTGTAGAATGTCAGTGTCACAACTAACTTAAGAATACAAACCCAATGGAATTTCTTATGCTAATGTATCCATGTAGGACATGATAGAAGCCTAATGTGCAGCTGAAATGCAATCCACTGAAACATGAGACAGCCAAGCAGTGGTTATAGGTACTTGGCCTGCAGTGAAGTAACTTGGTCCATTCCCTGATGTCTCAAAATCCCTTTGGAATTAGAGACTTGAGCTGGAGACCAAACTTCTGGAGATCATGGCAGCTGAAAGAATGAATTAATTTGAGCTGAAGGAAAGGGAAAGGCAGCAAGAGGAAAGGGGGAGTGAGTGTCGAAAAAGAGGGAAGAACGCAGTGCTTGCATGTGTGAGAGACATTTGTCCTTCATGAAAAGCAAATGAGAAATGGGGAAAGATGATCTCTAGATGCTAATGTCTGTACAAACCTGTTTCTTCAGTATGAATAGAATGACTTTGTTTTATTCCAGCATTTGAAAGGGCATGTCATTAGCTCACAGGGCAGTGGATGTTCTGTTGACTTTATCTCTCTCTCAAATGGTAAGATAGTGCATGCTGTGTTGATATCAGATGTGGATTGGTGGAAATGCTTACACTGACTCATGAAGCATGTAGAAAGAAACAGTCCATCGGATGAAGGTGGATAACAATGTGAGTGATTATATTGCAGAAAATAAAAAAGAAACATGGACATGGGAAAGCGAGATCTGATATGGTGCAATATTTATGCAAAGGAGAAAGCCAAATTAGTCAACACAGAAAAGGCAGCCTCAAAGATATTCAAGGAGAAATAGAGGCAAAGGCATCCACATATGGAAAATTTCACAATAAAACAATAAGATCACAAAGAGGGAATGTAGAACAGAAAATTATTCAAGTAGAAGTTAAAAACATAGAAGCTGAAGCTCTGGAATATTTGCGAAGTGAAGGTTTTGGTGAAGAAAGTCTGACACGGGTCATATCACAGCATTATGGAACAACTAGTCCCCAAAGTAAGGAGGAGCAGGAGGCATCTGAAGAAGGAATATGGACATGCGAAGGAAAAGAGATTTAATATGGTGCAATATTTATACAAAGGAGAAAGCTAAACTTATCAGTGCAAAAAGAGCAGCACCATACCTCTCAAATATCCAGATTTTCGCAGAATGTTCAGATTTTTGGCTCATATTTTTGGGGTCTATATTATATCATTGAACGCTTAAAAAAGCGAACGCTGATTGAGCAACCTAATTTAAGCGAAAGCTTACAATCTCGAACTGTCAGATCAGCGATTTTTTTTTCCCAGGGAAAAAAATCGCTGATCCAAAACACATACACACAACACAAGCACACCAAACAAACAGAAATCCACACACATACACCTAAAATCTGATACCTAACCCTACACTAAACTATGCACACACCACTAACTACCCACTTACCTTAACCCTAACCCTAAGGTCCGTCACTATCGCACATTCACCTCACCCGCTCCTTAACCGTAACTCACTTAAATCCGCCCTAACCCTCATGTCCACTCAATCGCACACACACCTAACCCGAGCCCTAATCCTAACTCACCTAAATCACCCTAACACTCACATCCACACTGAATCCGACCGGTAACTTTCCACCATAACACTGAAAATACCGAAGCAACAGAAACGGACAACCAAATTCTTTCCCTAGGAAAAAATTGAGTTTCTGCTGCTTCGATATTTTGCAGTTTCGCGAAAATAAGCTTGATCAGTCAGAGTTTGCTTTTTTAAGCGTTCGAGGATATAATATATAGACCCTATTTTTGGTCTGTTCCTCACAAAATTTGTGTTTTTTTTTACAAATCACTGGGCTGATCTGAGGACTGAAGTCACTAAATAATGACATACAGTGAATATAAAACGTTTACACAGCCCTGTTAAAATGTCAGGTTTTTATGATATTAAAAATGAGACCACAATAAATAATTTCAAAACTTTTCCCACCTTTAATGTTACGTATAACTTGTACAATTCAATTGAAAAACAAATCTTTTGATTTAATTACAACATTCAGTCATCTTGGGTAGGAGTCTGTCAGCATGGCACATCTTGACTTGGCAATATTTGCCCACTCTTCCTTGCAAAAGTGCTCCAAATCTGTCATACTGCGAGGGCATCTCATGTGCACAGCCCTCTTCAGGTCACCCCACAGATTTTCTAATTGGATTTAGGTCTGGGCTCTGGCTGGGCCATTCCAAAACTTTAATTTTCTTCTGGTGAAGCCATTCTTTTGTTGATTTGGATGTATGCTTGGGGTCATTGTCATGTTGAAAGGTGAAATTCCTGTTCATCTTCATCTTCCTGGCAGGTGCCTGAAGGTTTTCTGTGAAAAGTGACTAGTATTTGGAACTGTTCATAATTCCCTCCACCTTGACTAAAGCCACAGTTCTATCTGAAGAAAAGCAACCCCAAAGCATGATACTGCCACCACTATGCTTCACCGTGCAGATGGTGTTCTTTTGGTGATGTAAAGTGTTGTTTTTGTGCCAAATGTACCTTTTGGAATTATGGCCAAAAAGTTCAACCTTGGTCTCATCAGACCATGAACACATTTTCCCACATGTATTTGGGAGACTTGATATATTGTTTTGCAAATTTTAGCTGGGCCTAGATGTTTTTCTGTGTAAGAAAAGGCTTCTGTCTTGCAACCCAACCCCATAGCCCAAACATATGGAGAATATGGGAGATTGTTGTCACATGTAGTACACAACCAGTATTTGCCAGAAATTCCTGCAGCTCCTTCAGTGTTGCTGTAGGTCTCTTGGCAGGGCCAGTTTTCATCTTGTCTTTTCAATTTTGGAGGGACGTCCAGTTCTTTGCAACATCACTGTTGTCCCATATTTTCTCCACTTTTTGATGACTGTCTTCGCTGTGTTCCATGGTATATCCAATGCTGTGGAAATTTTTTTGTACGCTTCTCCTGACTGATACCTTTCAACAATGAGATCCCTTTGATGTTTTGTAAACTGTGAACCATGGTTTTTGCTGTAGCAAGCAACTGAGTAAATGTCAGGAAAATCCTACTAGGACAGATGAACTTTATTTGGGGTTAATCAGAGTCTTTTTAATTGATGGCAGGTGTGTACCCAAGAAGAATGAATGCTATAATTAAATCAAAAGGTCCTTCAACAAAGTATTAATTTAAAGGTGTGCACACTTATGCAACCAGCTTATTGTACTTTTTTTTTTTTTTTTTTATATTTTCCCCCTAACAGATTTATTTTTCAATTGAATTGTACAGGTTATAGGTCACATTAAAGGTGGGAAAAGTTTTGAAATTATTTATTGTGATCTCATTTTTTATATCACAAAAACCTGGCATTTTAACAGGGGTGTAAACTTTTTATATCCACTGTACATATGAGTTTCAGACTTCAAATCCTTCGGAAAAGGTATGTTAAAACAAACCCTATTACTCTAGCAACTTTCTAAGTTGTTAATAGCAATATTTAAAATATGTCCCTGTTTTTGGGCCTTTGTCCCCCCCCCCTCCATTTTGTGGGGATTTGTCCAGATTTCTTGCACTAAGAGGTTGAGAGGTATGAGCAGCACCAAAGATATTTGAAGAGAAATATAGGCAAAGACATCCAGATATGGGAACTTTTACTTTACAAAAATAAGAAAACCGAGGAAAAGTAGAAAAGAGGATTAGTAATGGAGAAGTTAAAAAAATAGCACCTGAGGTTATGGATTACCTGCAAAGTAAAGGATTTAGTGTAGGCAATTTAACTCTGGTAGCAACACAACAGGATAAAGTAATGGACACCCAAATTAAGGAGAAACCAGTGAAGCAGGAAACATGTAATCAGTTGACATATGAAGATTCTTTGGATCCCCCCCCCCCTTAGGAAAGATGTACAAAGGTTCTGTTGGAGCTATACAGAAAGGGAAAGAACAGGAAACTGTGGCAACTCTGACACAGTCAATGGCATGCATTGATAGGGCAGTGAGTTCCTGTATGAAAGAGCAACAGGTGACATGGTGAAACTGAAGAGAATGTGGCACAGGAAGAAGCTCTGGAACATTCTGTAGAATGCCTGCAGGAAGTGGGGAACAAAGAATTTGCCCTCAGTTTAGAAGAAAATGATCTAAAAGAAGAGTTACTTGATTTAGTAGAGATGGAAAGACAGATTAAAAACAATGAAAGAAATAGACTGTAGAAGGTTAGTGAAGCCCCAAAAGTTAGAAGTTTGATAAAATGAACACTTTAAGACTGTCCATAAAGATTCATGTGATATAACAGAAGTAAATAGGATACATTACTGTGCAGCCAAATTAATAACGGAGAAAGTCCTACCACAAGAACACATGGTAGTAAGGGAAAGGATGGGGAGAAATTGAATGCCATCATGGAAGTATTGAATAGAGAAAACTATAAAGCAATTAAGACAAGAAATGTCACTGTTAGAAGAGTATAGGAGAGAGAACTGACCAACCAAAGTACACAGAAAGACAGATGTGATAAAAGCAATGCACAGTATTATAACAGATCAGGATTTGTCATGTACTATTGCAAATAATAAACTAAAAATATCAGTACAGGCAGAAAAGCTTTGAAGATACACAGATAAATATAAAGGAAAAGTACAGAAAAGAATTTATTGATGACCCAAAAAAGTTTCATAGAGAATTGGGAAACAAGGTAAAAGGAATTGAAAGACCACCAAAAAAAGAAGAAATAGATACATTTTGGAGAAACATAACTTCTTCTTCTTCTTTCGGATTTTTCCTGGTTAGGGGTCGCCATAGCGGATCACCTGTCCGCTCATGATTGGCGGTGGAGTTTTATGGTGTCGAGTTGCCAGTCCGGCGCCCAATCTTCCACAGAATGCACACACACACGCACGCACTCACACCTAGGGCCAATTTAGAGTGTCCAGTCCATCTACAGCATGTCTTCGGGATGTGCGAGGAAACCGGAGCACCCGGAGGAAACCCATGTGACTACATGGAGGACATGCAGACTCCACACAGAAGGCACCCCAGCTGAGGATTGAACCGGAGAACCTCTTGATGTGAGGCGGCAATGCTAACTGCTGCACCACCGTGGCCGCCCCCATCCTGTGGAACATAACAAAGATGCTAAATGGATAGATGAAGTTAAAGAAAGACTAAGAAGTTCAAATGTACAGGATATGAAATGGGATGAAGTAACGGCCAAAGAGATTGAAACAAAGTTAAGAAACGCCTGTAATTCAAAAACCCCGGGTCCAGATGCAGTACCTAACTTCTGGCTAAAAGTATTAACATCTTTGCATGAAGATTTAGCTATGAGTAAGAACTATTTATATGCTCACCCTGCACAGACACCAGCCTCACTAATAACAGGAAAAACAATGCTCCTACATAAGAGTGACCCTGCAAACTACCCTAAAAGTTATAAACCAATAACTTGCCTTCTGACAACGTGTAAACTGTACACTGGAATTGATGGCAAAAGAGTTTCTAGTCATTTAGAAGAAAACTCAGTTATGGCAGTAGAACAAAAGGGTAATAAAAGAAAGTCATATTGAAGAAAGGATCATTTGTTGTTAGTCATAGTGGAGAACTTTAAAAAGGGGAAGAATATAAGTATGGCATGGATAGACTACAAAAAAAAAAACATTTGACAGTATCCTACATTCATGGATAAAAGTGTGCTTAAAACTGTATAAGATACACCTTACACTGATTAACTACATCACATTGACCATGACACATTGGCTAACCACTTTTGCAGTTATTCCAGAGATAAAAGTCCAGAGGGGGATATTCCAGGGTGACTCTCTGTCACTGCTGTTCTTTTGCCTTGCCCTGTCTGCATAACAGATTAGGTAATGGCTATAATTTGTCTCCCAGAAAGCAACAGTGTGAAAAGACTTCTCATCTTCTCTTTGTCGATGAGTTCAAACTGTATAGCTCATCAGATGAGGAACTGAAAGCACAATTGCAAGTAGTCAGAACTTTTTTCAGATGATATAAGAATGTCATTTGGCCTTGATAAATGTGCAAAAGCAACCTTTAAAGCAGGAAAGCTACAGCACAATGAAAACATCAGTTTGGGACAGGAATGTGATGTAAAAGAACTTGAGCAAGAGGGAGTGTATAAATATTTAGGAAGTGATAATGGATCAGCAATAAAACATGAACAAATGCAAATAAACCTCAATAAGGAATATTTTAGAAGACTTAAATTAATCCTGAAAACAGTGTTGACATCTAGGAACAAAGTTCATGCTGTAAACCAAATTGCTTTTCCTGTCCTAACTTACAGTTTTGGAGTGATTCACTGGCCCCAAAAGGTGTTGGATAAATTGGACAGGAAAACAGGAAGGATGCTTCATGCTCACCAAATGATTTATAAAAATCAGTGTGTACCAAGATTATATATTACCTGTGCCGATGGAGGTATGGGCCTCCTTGAAATTGATTACATGTATAGATCTGCAATAATGAGACTGCATACATATCTGCTGACTTTACAAGACCCAAACTTAACGAAAGTTTTGAAACATGAGGAGAATAAATCCAAGATGACTTCCCTTCTTAGTTTAGCAGAAGCATAGCAGCATCAAGTAGGAATGGAAATCAAAGCAGATGTAGTTAAAAATCAGGCAGAAAATGAATGTGTCAAAAAACAGAAGAAAAAATATAATGTGAAGGATCAGATGAGAAGGCAAGAAATGTGGAAAATGCATAAATATAGTTGCAAATATAGGAAACTCCTGGAACAACCTCCTGTTGATCAGGACTGAACACAGGAATGGTTAAGGAGACACAAATTCAAACCAAAAGATGAAAGGTTAATACTGGTGTCCCAAGATAGTGGACTATGTACACGTTGGTTTACAAAGTCCATTGAACATGTGGGAGAAACAAACAAATGCAAGTTTTGTAAAATAGAATTGAAAACAGTTGTTGCATACCTTGTTGCTGGTTGTGGCATACTAATGGCAGAAGGACTGTGTACTGAAAGTCATAGTAATGTGGCAAGACTGTTTCACTGGGGAGTGTGCAAACATAATATTGAAGTAGCTGAAAAACACTGGAAACATGAGCCACAAAACATAGTAAAAAATGATGAAGTCTACATCACATGGGGACACCCATTACGAACAGTTCAAAAATGTGAGAAAACCAGATATAGTGGTCTATGAAAAGAAGACAAAAGTAGCATTGATCTTTGAAATTTCTACACCAGTGGCTACAGTGTTTTGTGTACAGAGAGACACAAAGTCATAAAATATCAGGATTTGCAGGCAGAAATTAGAGCAATGTGGAAGAAAGATACCCAGCCATTCCAATAGTAGGAGCAACGGGTCTTATAAAAAACAATGTACAATCATATTTAGATATGTTACCGATACACGTAACTCCATACAAGTTACAAAAAGAGTCATTACTGGGAACAGCACTTCTGGCTGACATCAAAGATTGAAACAATTCTAATTTCATGAACTTTAATCATACTTTGACTTATGAATGGGGTCCATTCCCGTCATGGTATTAGAAACCAAAAAGATTTGGATAAATTAAAAAAAAAATAAACATTTGCATTTATTTCCATTTACATACATTATACATTATGTATATGTTTTCTTTCATTATAGCAATTCTCCTTTAGCTCAACACTACATAAATTGCTCAATTCCTGCATTTCCTTAAACCTCACTCCTCCTGAAAATTATTATGCATTTTTTCCCACAAATTCAGTTTAATTCTGTATAATCTATGCCTTCCCTTTTCTAAGTATCCCATTTCCAGTTCTTTTATCTCTCTTACCATATTCAATACTTCAAATACAGTTTGTTTAGATTTGGATTTCCATTTTCTAGTAATTGCTTTTTTGGCACCCAGTAGACTTAAACTTAGCAATGCCTTACTATTACTGGGCAATGCAAATCCCGTGTTTCAGCTCAAAAGAATCATTTCCTTAGTTACACCCATTTACTCCCACAATATTTCTGACAGAGTATTCTGAAGAGAATTTTTTAAAACTTGTCACCTCATTACAATCCCAAAACACATATTCCCAGTTACCTCTTTCTTCCCCATACATCGCAAACATTTGCTATCTACCTGAGCTAAAATTCTCTGGAGTCTGCTTAGGGTATAAAATGCCTAAGCAAATACTTCCAAGCAAAAATCCTAAACCTTCCTGACTTTGTTGCATACTTGGGAGCTGTATATATGTCCTCCCTTTGCTCCTTTGTAATTTGTTTTTTCAGTTCTCTTCCCAATCTTTTCTAACCTTGTCTGATTGATTCTTATAATTATCATGCAATATTTTAAATGTCCTATTAATTATCCTCTTTTTTGCAGCAGCCACTGTTTTAGATTCAACTAAAAATGATTCCAGAGCAGGTCTTTCACTTAGGATTCCTTATCCCTTTTTCTTTGCCTGTACCCTTATATAAATCATTGGTAGGGAGGGCAGTCTCTAACGTACAGCCCACATTTAGTTTTGGCCTCTGTTACCTTTCCCTGTCTAGTTATTTGCTCCCAATACTTTGGTCCTTTGGTAGTATTTTCCAGTAAATTCCAGCTCCCCTTTGTCATCCCAATTGGCAACATTTCCTTTCTCCATTCCAGCGTTGGCTTAGTTCTAAGAATAGTTTATACAGTTTTTATGAATATAGTATTGTGTATGGTTGCCATTCTTCTCAAGGATCTGTACACACAATCCCACACTCTCCCTATTTCTTGAATTCCATCCCTCCATTATCTTCCCTTTCCACCATGAATTATAACCTTCTGCTTGTGTTATGTATGCGAGCCTTAACTGCATAGTTTTAGAATATCTCTTCAAATCACGTAATCCTAAACCACCTTGTTGTATTGGGTGGGTCAACTTATCCTACTTAACTCTTGCCCTTGTCCCCTTCCAGATAAATTCCTTCATCTCTTTAATTATTGTTCACAACTTCTATACTTAATAAAGCTATGTCTGACCTGTGTATGAAAGTATAGGGTCTAAAAAACATTTTCACTTCTTGTATCTTACTATCCATATCCATAAATAAGAACTTCCAGTTTCTTAGTATTTTGTATTATCTTTTGCTTAGTCTCTTCCCACGTGCATATCCTTAGCTGCTATAACAGAATCTTTTTTAATCCATACTTCTAAATTCTTCATTTTAGTATGTCTCCATGAATATTGGTATTGCTGGACCAATTCATGTGTGGGTACATAGTTTACACCTATAGCCTTTGTTTTATTTTTAATTGTATAGCCTGAAAATACTAAGCATGTCTCAAAATCTTCCACAACACTGATATGTTCTTTTCTGGATTTATCAAGTACAAAATAATATCATCTACAAATAAAGCAACTTTTCTTGAACACAGTGCCAATTGTATCACTGAATTTCCAAGTCATTTATTTCCTTTGCCAGTGGCTGTAAATATAAAGCAAATATAAAAGGGGACAGAGGACATCCCTGCCTGGTTCATCTGTTCAAACACATCTTATTGGAGAGGAACCCTTCCACTTTAATTCTTGCCTCCAGTTTCTCATATATCCTCCTAATTAACCTTATTGTGTCAGGGAATGGAAATGCTTCCATTACCCTACTCATAAAATCCCAGCTTATTCTGTCAGGTTATTTCTTCGAGACCCACCAACAATAGCAGTGTTTTATTACCTTCTGCTTACCATTGGATCATCATTGTTCTGTTAATGTTGTTAAATGTGTGCCCCCCCTCCACAAAATCACATTGTTATATGTCGATGAATTTTGGCAACACATTTGTCTTTCAGCTAGTATAGATATAAACACATTATAGTCATGCTTTTAAATTGAAATGAGTCTGATGTATATTTACTCCTTTTGGGTTATAGGGCCACCAGAGCTATCTTCCATGATGCTGGTGCCCCCACCCTTTTAAGATATTATTAAACAAAATCTTCCATATCTTTATCACTTTCTTCCCCCCAAACTCCCAGACTTTCACAAGAACGCCATCTGTTCCTGGAGACAATCCGGCTAATTGATTGTACATCACCTTTTTTTTCTCATTTCCTATTGTCTTAAGTATTAGTTTTTTAAGCCTCATACATCATTTACATTTAAGCCTCTAAATCTTGGCATAGTTGCATTGCTCACAAATATTTTCCCTTGTGTTCTTTTAGATTCCACTTTCCTTTGATTAATCATAACATTTCCAAATTATCCTACTATAGGATCTCTAGTTAATTTCCTTGTCATAGAATCCTTAAGTTTGGCAACAACACTTTTTGTTTTCTGTTGCTTAAGTCATTGTGCTAAAAAAAATTGTGCTCTTGAGTTATTATTGCTGTTAAGCAACTGTTGATGTGAAGTTGTTTTATCTCGCCGTTCATTCTTACAGATGGGTTCGGAGCCGATCCTCGGCTCCGAGTCCGCCTACTACAAAGCTCGAGGTTTACAGACAGCTTGAGGCCAAGTCCCTATCTCACGATGCACCTAGAGTTACCTCAGATCTAGTTTGCTGCTGCAATAGATCGGAGGTTCCTTGCACAGCTTAGGCAAGTATAATTCTTTTCAGATATTTCTAAAAAAATATTTAGAGTTAGTATTTGATAGAGTTTAATAGTGATAGCCTTATAGTTGTTAGTCGAGATATTTTTTCTCTTTTTGGCCTCGTTTTTTTCATAGGCCTTTAATATTACCCTCCCCTTTGGTGTGCCTTTATATCATTGTATAGCTTCTAGTTAAATAATTACTTAGTGTGTGTGTGTGTGTGTGTGTGTGTGTGTGTGTGTGTGTGTGTGTGTGTGTGTGTGTGTTTTAATAGTTAGTACATTGTTATTCAGCTCATTTGTTATTTAGGGCTTATTTAGATAATTTAGCTTACCAGTTTAACGTTGTTAGTTTTTTGGGTGTGGCTAGTCTCCTTTAAGTACAGTAGTTTAATGTTGTTTACTGTATACCTGATTGTGGCTGACCAGGATAAGGATAAGCTTTCTAAGTCAGGATTTAAAAAGTGTCCAAAATGTGGACAGAAGATGTCTGTGACAGATAGTCACATTAATTGTGTGTATTGCCTCAGAGCCTTGCACTTACAGGAAAGCTGCTCCATTTGTTATTCTTTTTCTTCCAGAGTTCTCCAGAAATGAAAAAGAAAACGTATAGATAGAGGATTTCTTAAACCGTCGTTTCAGGAAACTTTGAGTGACCAGGGTACTTCTAGTAAGTCTTCAGAGTCTTCCAAGACTACTTCTTCCTCTTCTTCGGAAGTTAAAAAATCTAAAAAAGAGTCAACGTTGGCTCCAAAGCCCTCGGAGCCGAGTGTCTTGTCAGAACCGGTCCCTAGTCCTGGAACTGGTGTTCAAAGTCCTAAAATCACCTGTTCTACAGTCAGTACCTCCATCCATCCATTCATCTCAATCCTCGATCAGCATGTCCGATTTGGATGTGGATCATATGGTGCAAAAGTTGCTGCAGGCACCGGCATTCATTAAATTTTTGTTGGCTCTGACCCAGGTGGTTTCAGAGCCTAAAACTGTAATGCCATCAACTTCTTTTCCTCCTCCAAGCCGTACCGGTCCTTTGGAGCCGGACCTGATGATTGTTGACCCTTCGGAGCCAACGCCTGTTCCAGTGCCTTTGGTTCAGTTTACTCGGACTTCCTCGGTGCAGATTGAGGAGTCTAGGAGCCAACACTCCTGTCGGGTCTGGGGTGGATAGTCAGACCGACATGTTAGTTCTGACTTTGCCTCTCGGGGCCTTGACTCGGATGAGTTCGGCTCCTACTTCTGGTTTAGAGCCCACTGTGCCAGTGCTGAGGGGATCAGTGGTTTCTTTGGTTCCAGTGGTCTCTTCTCATCGGAGCAGAGGTGCCTTCAAAGCCATGAGAAGAGTTATGTCTCTTAAGACATCTACAACTTCAGGTCCAACTATCTCCTCCCCAAAAGCACCTGTGTCCACTTCTTTTTCACAGATCCTTTCTAAGAGTATAGACCCAGAGCCTCAGGAAGCCCCATTGGGTGGCCCCTGCTCTTCCGAGACCTCATCAGAAGTTTCCACTGATGAGGTTCCCAGGAAGAGAATCTGTAAGAAGAAGCACTTACACTCCCCACAGGAGTCTCTCACATCTGATACCGACTTAGATAAATCAGAATGGTCCCCACGGTCCCCCTCTGAGGCTATCTCATATGCTGAGATATTAGAAGTCCTTAAGCAGAGGGGTGACTGGCAGTCCACCAACCCTACTAAAGATGAGTCTGTTCTCCTGAAGGCTTTCGGGTCTCAACCCTCCACCTCTTGGGTTCTCCGCCCTTCGATGAGCTCATGGAGCTGGTTTCATGAAGGGCGTGGGAGTCTCCGGACACCATAGAGCCTGTCCCTAGGAGGCCTAATAAATTTATTTCTGCTCCCCAGGAAAAGTCACCAAAGAGGAGATGTTGGAAACTTCTTCCTCTATCCATTCTACTAACAGAGATTCTAGGATCATGGATAGATACGGGAAGCGCACATACAGTTCAGCGACTTTTGCCTTGCGTTCACCTAACTATCTCACTCATTTTACAAGACTGCAAAGAGATCTTCTAAAAGAGCTTGGAGATGCTCTTCAGGGTACAGTAGCTGCAGGAGCTTCAGACAAAGTTGCCTCCCAGCTTGCTACCCTCAATTCCATAGTGAACTCATCCATGAGTCTCATTTCATATGCAGCTGATGGAACGAGTAGGGCAGCGGGTACAGGAATTGCTCTTAGGAGACATTCCTGGATGCACGTCTGTTCCTTCTTGGAGCCCTTTAAGTCATCCTTTGTCAACACCCTTTTTAGTGGCTCGTCCCTTTTTGGGCCCAAGGTTAAGGAAACTTTGACCAGGTGTGAGCAGGAAGGAAAGACTCTTATCTCCCGTCAGAGTCCGTTTTTCCACCCCTACCAGACCCTACCCCAAGGGTCAAAAGGGAGGAAAGATGTGGTTCCGAAAAGCCCAAGGAGCCTTTCTGGACACACGTGGTGAACCCTCCTCCAGGGGCAGAGGAGGGGGCAATAATGGAAGTTCTTTGGGAAGCCCTACCAGCACTCCTGAAAGGAGGCCCGACTGTCCTGCTCTAGAGGCAGTCGGGGGTCGCTTATCTTTGTATCCAGACGCCTGGCTCAAAATAACAAATGACAACTGGATACAAAGTGTAGTTTCCAGAGGATATTTCATTCCTTTCGCCACTCCCCCTCCATTGACAACAAAAATCCCGGACATTCCACCCAGTTACAGGGAACAAGCAACAGTAGGGGTCCAAACATTGCTAAGAAAAAGAGTCATCCAACCAGTCCCAGCAGACCAGACAAGATCCGGAACTTACTCAAGATTCTTTTTAGTTCCAAAAAAGACAAAGGACTGGAGATCTATTTTGGACCTCAGCAGGCTATACAGATCTGTCAAGAAAGAAAAGTTCCGGATGGTCACTCTTCAGTTGATACTTCCCTTCTTAGGAAAAGACGATTGGATGTGCTCGATAGATCTACAGGATGCGTACTACGATGTAAAAATGGCCAGACCATCCAGGGATCATCTACGCTTCCGGCTGGGAGCCAGTCACTAACAGTTTCAAGCCCTGCCCTTTGGTCTCACTACAGCCCCCAGAGTGTTCAGCAAATGTATGGCAGTGGTCACAGCTTACTTGAGGCGTTTAGGATTCCAGGTGTTTCCATACTTAGACGATTGGCTCCTCACTGCCACCACCAGCATCAGCTAATACAAGCCAGGGACACCACTCTTACTTTCTGCAATCATCTGGGCATTACAGTAAATTCAGAAAAATCTGCCTTGTCGCCATCACAACATATCGTTTTTATCGGAGCAGAGTTGGACACCACCACCACTTTGAGACTTCCAGCAGAAAGAGTGTTACTACTTCATCAGCAGTTCCACAACATCTTATCCAAAGACAAGGCTCCAGCATCAGAAGTGCTAAAATTGTTAGGCATGATGGCAGCCGCAATATTAGCGATACCGTTGGGTCGCATGCACATGCGGATTCTGCAGTGGCTATTATTCACTCAATGGTCTTACCAAGAGCTCCCAATGTCTCATCTCATAATGATCACGAACACATGCAAAAAGGATCTTCAGTAGTGATTGACCTCTCCATGTAACGATAGGTCATCCTTTTGTCCTACCCTCCCCAGCGGCCAGAGTGACCACGGATGCTTCCCTGATGGGGGGGGGGGCATTTTCAGGGAACAACAGCCCAAAGCATATAGACCGAACAGGAGACACATCTGCATATCAGTGTCCTGGAGATGAGAGCAGTACTTTTGGCATTGCAGTACTTTCAGGACTCTCTTCCTCTGGGAACATTTGCGATTCAGACAGACATGTCGGTGGTCTGGTATTTGAACAAACAAGGAGGAACCAGGTCCTATCCCCTTTGTCACGAGGCTATAAGAGTATGGCAGTGGGCTACATCCACCCAGCGCTTTCTGTTAGCAACGCACATCCCGAGTAAATCCAATGTGATAGCAGACAAACTGAGCAGAGCAATTTTGTTACCTCATGAGAGGTCCCTCAAGAAAGAGACAGTGGAGAGAATTTTCCACAGGTGGGGCCAGCCTTGCTGCTGCCTTTTCGCCAGCCACATGAACACAAAATGCAGAAGCTACTTTGCCCTGATTCCCCCTCTGGGAGAAGCCCCAAGGGATGCACTCGTACACAATTGGCCTCCGGGTCTCCTCTAAGCATTCCCACCAATTCCCTTGATACCCAAAGTATTGCAGAAAGCAAAAGCCCTGGGAAGGACCATCATTCTAATAGCCCCTCATTGGCCTCGTCAGATTTGGTTCCCCTTCCTTCGACTTCATCTGTTGGAAGAACCTTGGATTCTGGACCTAGTTCCAGATCTTCTGATGCATTTGTCGCGGGTTCTTCATCCCTCTCTTCAGTCCCTGAAATTGACAGCTTCGCTGCTCCAATTCCCAACATAGCTAGGTTCCATAATCTGTCAAATGAAATGCAGCATATATTGCTATCCTCTCATAAGTCCTCTACTAGGAAGCTATACCTTAGCAAATGGAGAAGATTTTCTATATGGGCTTCTCAAAATAACATTGATCCCTACCAAGCCCCTATTTCCTCCATATTAGAGTTTTTGACTATGCTTTTCAGTAAAGAAGCTGCAGCAGGAAAAGTTCAGGTACAACTTGCCGCTATCTCTAATTTTCACCTTGGCTTTGAAGGATTGAACGTAATGTCATATAAGCTATCCAAAGCCTTTCTCAAAGGGACCTTTCATCTTAGACCACCTGTGAAATCCCCTTATTCTCCATGGAATCTAAATTTTATGCTTTCATGCATTATACTCCCACCTTTCGAACCAGCTTCCTCATCTGATTTGAAGTAATTGTCATGGAAGACTATCTTTTTAGTAGGCTTCACTTCTGCCTGTAGTGTGTCAGAGCTTCAGGCCTTGTCCATAAAGCCTCCCTACTTGATTTTCCATACTGACAGTGTCCCTGTGAACAAATCCTTCATTTTTACCCAGAGTCTGTACTGAAACTAACCTTAACCAGATCATAGATTTACCAGTGTTCTTTCCCAAACACACCAACAACTTAGAGTATATGCTGCTCAAGCTTAATGTTCATAGACAGCTCAGATTTTACTTGGATAGAACAAAGGAGTTCAAAAAATCAGAACAGCTTTTCATTTCCTTTTCAGATTCCAGAAAAGGTATGCCAGTGGCAAAAACAACACTGCCTAAATGGTTATCTGTTTATATCACATTTGCTTATTCAGCTGCTAATCTGCCTTTACAACACAAAAATTAAGGCTCATTCTACCAGAGCAGTCTCCACATCTTTTGCTAGGCTTCCTATAGACAACATTTGTGCAGCAGCCACTTGGTCAAGACCTCATACCTTTATCACTCATTACAAAGTTGACAAGGCCTCCAGGGGCAGGGCCTCCATTGGGTCTACTGTCCTGGAAAACATACTCCCGTGAGCCACCCGAGAAAGATGGTGCTTGGGATGTTACCCATCTGTAAGAATGAATGGTGAGATAGAACAACTTCACATAAAGAAGTTTTGTACTCACCATATCGTTCCATGTGAGTTGTTCATCTCGCCTTCATTCTTACTTACCACCCTCCCACCCGCTCCAGTTTTTTTCGAGAATCAAGATGCTAGTTTTATCCTGGTTGCTGAATCTTTCTATGGGTGTTCTCCTAAAGAGTGATAAGAATGGCACATGGTATATGAGGTAACTCTAGGTGCATCATGGGATAGGGACTTGGCCTCGAGCTGTCTGTAAACCTCGAGCTTTGTAGTAGGCCGACTCGGAGCTGAGGATCGGCTCCGAACCCATCTGTAAGAATGAAGGCGAGATGAACAACTCACACGGAACATTATGGTGAGTACATAACTTCTTTTTTGATATTTCTAAACGCATGCATATTATCAAAATGCTTCCTTATTTTGTGTTTAGCATTCTGCAGTTGCTCCTCTTGTTCTGTGAAATTCCCATTATTCTGCAGTACTTTATATTGTTAGCCCCTCTAAGTAATTCGTATTAGTTCTTAACCACAACTCTATCTGTTTTATTTTTCCATATTGTCAACTCCATTTTCATTTTATCCCACTCAGTAACTATATATTCTGAAGAAATTTCTGTCCTCTACTAGCTATCAAATAATTTTTACTACCCATTCTTTGAATTCCTCTCTTTTTAATAGGTAGGTAGCAAATCACCAGTATCTCATTTTTACTTCATTAATCTGCATTTTTGTCTTAGTTGATGGTGGTCCTTGATCTGAGTTTGTCAAAGTTTTCAACTAAATGCACATGCTCTTGTGTAATAATAATTTATACCCAGTCTAGCACAGTTATTATACCTTAGGGAATAATATGTAAATCCTGTCTGAGCTCCTACTGCTCAAATTCACGTCTTCCAAATATGCTCAGAGATTCTGTGGTAAGGAAGAAAGCAATCGATACTTTGCTTGAGGACATGAGAATCTGGTTAACATATCAAGGGTGTGACAGTGCTAATGAATCAGGAGAAAAGGTTGACCTCTAACCGGCTATCAGGCCACAACTGCATAAGATGTGTGAGGGTAGCCAACAGCACACATAGGTATAAGAGAGCCCATGCTATGGAATAGACTTCCGATACATGTAAAACAGAGCACCTCCCTGGCCCTCTTCAAGAGAAATCTTGATGAGTGGATGGGAAATAGAAAATTCACCCCTGGGATTACTCCAGTGGCTCTACTTGACTGAGGCACTGGGAACTAAGGTCGGTTGGCATGATGCAAGGGTAATCCTATGGGCTAGGCTTGTAAAGGCTCCAGGGCCATTAGCCTAGTACACACCTGTGAACATGTGAGAGCCCATGCAGAGGAATTACAGCATTCATAGCAGGTTGCAGAGGCAAAACGAGACAACATTGGTTCAAGTAAACAAGGACTCCTGGAAAATTATTTCTGTTGTAGCCAGATGGGACTGTATTGTTCAAAAGTCTCATGATGAACCTTATAAAAGTAGCAGTCCAGTTCATGTAGGGTTTCGAAACTGCAGTTGCTCCTTAGAGTTATAAGGGTCTGTTCCATGGCTGGCAAGGGGTAGAAAAATACAGCTAAGGCAGATGGAGCATCAGTTATAACTGTTGTTAAGACTGCAGTAAAGCCTAACATGTCCAGGCAGTCCATGTCAGTTAGGGCTTTAGGAGGGACATCTTTCAGGTACCACTGGCCAGAAATCATTTAGACTGGGAA
Source organism: Protopterus annectens (assembly GCF_019279795.1). Classification (NCBI taxonomy): domain Eukaryota; kingdom Metazoa; phylum Chordata; order Ceratodontiformes; family Protopteridae; genus Protopterus; species Protopterus annectens. The sequence continues at coordinate 1,584,735,222 of NC_056725.1, forward strand.
AGCTGATAGGGAGTCAACTAGGTGACAGTCTTGATGATGTCCTAGCAGATGTTCAAACAGGTAATGAGCTTGACAACACAGTACTCTATGTACATATATTTAGTCACAGCTAAGCATGGAGGCTGTCAGGTGGGAAAAGTACCAGGGGTGAGACCTAGTCTGGTCTACACTTCCAGTTGAAGCAGGTAATGTGTCCATGTCAAAAAAAATCTTTGTGGTAGCAGAAAGCCTGGACCAATGCCACTGATTTAAAATTGTACTGGACCTTTTCTTGAAAGAGTTATTTTAGGGGAAGAAATGGATGTTAGCTGTAGGCTGTGCAGAAAGAAAGAGTAAAGGCAGGCAGAGTTGGTGATCCTCCAGGGCAAGAGAGAGTAAGTACATCGGGATAGCTAATTACTGTACAGAGAATGGACTTCTGAGGAGAGGTTAGAGATGGAAGTGATGCAGCACCTGGTAGTCCCAAGGGCCTACCATTTGCCACTTTGGACTGTAGCAAGTGGTATTCCTTTTTTCAGGCCATTTGAGTATAAGGCATTTGCTTATTTTTTCATTAAGCAGTTGTTGGGAAATATGTGAAAGGGCACTGCAAGGCACATGAGTAGTAACAGAAGGTTGACAAGGCTGGAGAGATAACCAAAGATATTTTGGTGTAATTACCAGATGTTAAGTTGTCAATCTCGCCTTCATTCTTGCTGCATGGGTTCGGAGCCGATCCTCGGCTCTGACTCGGCTTATGCCAAAGCTCGAGAGCTATTTTTACCGGCTCGAGGTAACCCTGTATCCCACAATGCTAGGCACTAACTACCCAGATCTCATTTGCCGCTTAGTTGCGAGGTTGCGTTTTTGCCAGCTCTCTGGTAATTTTTCAAAAAGAACAGCTTTTTGGGTAAGATTTTTTTCCCTTTTATTTCAGGTTAGTGTTCTTTATACCCCTTGTCCCCTACTTAGAGTAACCCTACTTGTATAGTCCCCTTTTGGGTCTATTTTCTACCTCCCCCGGCGCCCTTCCTTCCCCTTATATATCTAGGCCTTAGGGCCAAGTTAGTTTTTGGGTAAATTTGTTAAAGTCTGTGTTAGTTGTAGTTTCAGTCTTTGGTGTGGTGTTGTGACTGAACTTGTTTTTTTATTTACTGTGATGTGTTTGTGTCCAAGGTCTCAGGCTTCAAGAAGTGTGACTCGTGCTGTCAGAAAATGTCTCTGACAGACGGTCACACTTCTTGCGTGTATTGCCTAGGCCCTCTGCACCTGCAGGAATCTTGTTCCGTCTGCCATGCATTCAGTCCAAGAGTCCTGCAGGAACGCAGAAACAAATTGATTTTGAGAGGCTTATTGAAGCCTGAAGGCTCCCCGGCCAAGTCTCCGTCGGGCAAGCCTTCTAAGCCCACTAAATCGTCGGCTCCGAGTTTAGAGCCTCCGACCAGTGTTGCTACTTCTGCTTTGGCATTGGCTGCGGCTGGAGCCGACGCTTCAAAATCTCAGTCGGCTCCGATAGTTTTGTCGGAACCGACTTTGACCAGTAAACGCTCCAGGTCCCCCTCTTTGGAGTCGGTCCATTCGTCTCCGAGATCTCCTTTGCTTTTGGAGCGCAGTCACCGGTTCCATTCCTCTCGGTCTTCCAGACCTTCGGACCATGACCTCGAGAGGGTGGTTAGTAGCCTCCTTAAGTCGCAGGCACTGGCTCAGATGCTTCATAGCCCTTCTCAACAGACAGTGGCTATCCCCATTCCATCATCGATTCCTCCTCCGAATCTTCCCTTGAGTTCGGAGCCGGAGTTTGTGGGAGCTGGGACTGTCGACACGTTGGATCTGATACTACCCATTTCGGCTCCGTTGTCGGCTCCGATTTCTTCTGTGGTGCCATCCTTGGAGGGATCCGGATGCCGTGACTCCCTCGTTGGCTCTGAGGGGGCGAGTGGCATCGGACCCTTGTCCGACCCCGATGTCCTTCATGGATGCATCTGCAGTCATAACAAATGGGTTGTCCTGTCGTCAGGCAGCCCTTCGGTCGGCCGGATTCCAAAGTCCGGGTCCGGCTTCGGCTGATGTCGCACTTCACCCGGCGTCATCTCTGCTGGTCTTCGGGTATAAAGGCATCAGCCGACGCCATTTTCCTCAGTCTTTCTTGCCGCGTGGCGCCCGAAGCAGAAGCTGTTCGCAAGTGCCGGTCGGTCAGATCCAGAGATTACTACTACCGAATACTACTTCGAAGACTTCTAAAAAGCTAAGGTACCCGTTGGGGACTCTTTCTTGCCTCAGCCGATGTCAGAAAAAGTCAATAACTGTTTAACTTGTGGGAAACAAATACCTCATAAAGATTTCCACTCTTACTGTTTGCCTTGCTTAGGCCCAGACCACGACGTAGCAGCCTGTTCGGCCTGTGCTTCCTTCAACCGACGAACGCTTAGGCGTCGGTCGGAGTTTGCTGAACAGTTTTTCGGCTCAGATTTTGCGTACATTATGCCGTTGGATCCTCCGACTACCCAAATTGTTAAAAAACGCAAAGAAAAAGACCGACACTCGCGGTCCGCGGTTTCGGCCGAAACCACGGTTAAGCAAGCCGCGAGTGTCTCGGTTTCGGCCGAAACTGAGAAAACTGGTCAATCTACAGCCGAATCCATGACTACTACTGAGGCCCCTGCTACCTTACCTGAACTAGCCTCAGAAATTTTGCCTACAACTGTGGATCCTACTGATCTATCAGACACCATCCCCTTGGATATCTCTACCCCAGCACGTGGTGCTGCTAGGCCTCCTGCAGCCATGTCTATTAAGGCCTTTGCCAGGGCTAAAGCAGCCAAATCAGCTAAATCAGTGCCTGTTAAACCACCCTCTCTCAGGCCCACTTCTAGTTCACAAATGCTTACTCTGGCAGAAGATTTAATATCCTTAATTAGGGGATCCCAATCTCACCCAGACAGGGCCTCTCAGCCCCCAGAAAAGAGACGTAGAGCAGAGCCCTCCGAGCCTGTCCTCTGATGATTCTGCGGATGACTCAGACATTACAGACCAGCCAGAGGCTCCTTTCTCCAACTATGAAGATTCAGATGCTGAAGAATCCATTCCAGCTGCCTCTCCACCAGAGGAATTCTCCTTTGGGGAAACCTTACATGCCATGAGAGAACAATTCCAATGGCAGGGACAAGATTTCTCAGACTCAAGAAAAAGGCTTAGGACCTTTCTGCACTTACCACAACATAGGCCCTTAGCTATACCTCCTGTCCTATCTGTTGTGGACGATGCATTTAATGATGTCTGCACTGCACCTGACTCTTTACCTCCAGCCCCTGCCAAACCAGATAGATTTTACAGGGTGCCAGACACTCATCACCACCTATACAAGGCCCCACTTGCAGACCCCAAGACTATATCCCAGGGGCCTAAGGCAGTAGCCTCGACCACAGCAAAAAACCTATTCCCTCTGAAAGGGAATCCAGGTCATTAGAGATGGGGGAAAAAGTCTACACCTCTGCTACTCTCTCAGCTAGAGCTTTAAACTGTCAGTTTCACATGATCCAATACCAAGAGTTTATGCTTGATCAGTTAATTAAAAAGCTGTCCTCTGATGAATCTTTAGATAAGAAATATGTATTAGAAATGGTGAATAACATCCAACAGGTTAGTAACCATTCTTTAAAATGTGGCTATGATGCACTGGAGGCTTCATTTAGATCAGCCATGACTGGCACAGTTATAAGAAGGCATGCATGGTTGAAAGAACAGGTCTTGCCGGATCATGTTAAAGCTAAGCTATTGGATGCTCCTATGGATAAGGCCAGTCTATTTGGGGAACCTGCCCAGCAGGTAATGAAGAAAATGGAAGAGAAGGCAAAATCTGTACAAACAGTCAAAGATTTCCTACAGGTTCAGCCCCCAAGGTTTAGCAGGAACTGGCCTGCCAAAAATTGGTCCTTTCTTGACTCCACAAGGTCACAAAGGGGCAGGAACAGACGCTCGAGGGGCAGAAATCAATCCAGAGGATGTGCCTACAGAGGACGACAGTGGCAAGGCAATAACCGAGGCACAGACACAACCACTGCCACTGCAACAGGACAATCACAGTGACTTGACTCTGACTCCGCCTACCAGGGAGCAAATAGCAGCACCATTAGGTGGAAAGTTAGCCTTATTCTCGAAAAATTGGCACTATATTACAAAAGACAAGTGGATTTTACAAACCATAGACCAAGGCTACCGGTTCCACTTCCACACTTTACCAGTAAAAGAGGAATGCCAAACCTGCCCCAAATCAAAGAATAGAAGCCCTGCATCAGATAGCGGAATTAATAAAGATGAGAGCTGTGGAAAGGGTACCAATAACAGAACAGGGCAAAGGATTCTACTCCAGACTCTTCCTAGTACCAAGAAAAGAAAAACTGGAGACCTATTCTCGACTTGTCCATCTTAAACACATACATCATTGTCCCAAAATTCAAAATGCTGACCCTACAGCAACTTCTTCCATGCTGGGCAAGGAGTGTTGGCTGGTAACTCTAGATCTCAAGGAGGCATACCTGCACGTCCCCATTCGACCAAATTGCAGAAGATACCTCAGATTTCTTGCAGGATCAGAGCATTATCAATTCTCAGCATTGCCCTTTGGCTTATCTACTGCGCCCAGAGTATTCACAAAATGCCTGGCATCAGTAATCGCTCACTGCAGAGTACAGGGAATCCAAATTTATCCATACCTGGACGACTGCCTGTTACAAGCGGACAACAAAAGCAAGCTGACAACAGATTTACAAAGGGTCATTTACTTGCTTCAAGCCCTGGGATACACAGTCAATTTACAAAAGTCAAGGCTGACTCCATCCCAGACAAGAACTTTCTTGGGCGCGGAATTGGACACAGTAAAACAGATGGCATTCCTAACTGCAGAAAAACAAAAAGAACTCCCTCTTTACTTCTTGGCATTAACAAAGCAGAACACACTAACAGCGAGAAAAGTTCTGCAGGCCTTGGGCTACATGGCATCATGCATAATCTTGGTCCCACATGCCAGACTGCATATGAGAAAGTTACAGTGGTACCTAAAGAATTTATGGTCTCAACACAGACACAGCTTAGAAACAGAAATACCACTAATCCCATGCTTAAAACAGGAGTTCCTATGGTGGGCTCGGGCATGCCAGTCAAACCCAGGCTTACCCTTCCACAACTTTCGAGCAAACCAAACCATCACAACGGATGCCTCAGACCTAGGATGGGGGGCACACATGATGGACAAATGCGTACAAGGACTGTGGACTCAGGACCAGCTGCACCTGCACATCAACCAAAAAGAAATGCTGGCAGTAAAACTGGCAATCCTAAAATTCAGACCATTCCTCAAAGAAGGCCATTTGATGATAAGGACAGACAACACCACAGTCATGTGGTACATCAACAAGCAGGGAGGCACTCATTCTTACCCCCTATGCAGGATGACTTTGGACCTTTGGAATCTGGCTCTAAGCTACAACATCCAGTTACAGGAAATATTTGTACCGGGAAAAGAAAACACCCTAGCAGACATTTTAAGCAGAACCACCTCGGATGCTCACGAATGGATGCTACACCCGGACATCTTCAAGACCATCACAAAGAAATGGGGAATGCCACAAATAGACCTATTCGCTTCCCCACAAAATCACCAGCTCAAAAAATTCTGCACAAGGACATTCCACCCACTTGCATGGAAGGTGGACTCTCTATCCTTCAGCTGGAAAGGCCTGACAGCATATGCATTCCCACCTCTTCCTTTGATGCACAAGGTACTACTGAAAATCAAAGAGGAACGTCCAGGGATAATTCTGATAGCTCCAAATTGGCCAAGACAACACTGGTACCCATTACTGAGGACCATGTCTCGGGAGAAAATGTGGTCAATACCCCTGATGCCTCTGATGTTAACTCAGAACAACTACAACATCATACATCCAAACCTAAAAACCTTGCAACTGACTGCCTGGAACATCATATAGCAGACCTTTCACAAAGGGTTAAAGACATTATCCTTGAAGCCCGCAGACCTTCAACAAGAAGGAACTATGCAGGAAAATGGAAAAGGTTCGTCATTTGGAGTACTGAAAGAGGAAAAGATGTGTCGAACATAGATATTGCTAACATTCTGGAGTACTTGGCAGAGCTTCTACATACAGGCCTGTCCTATTCCTCCATCAAGATACATGCATCAGCTATTTCAGCAGAATACAGCTTTGATCCTCCTGTCTTTTCACATCCTCTACTCAGGCAGTTCCTCAGAGGGATCAAGAATGTAAAACCTCCTAGGAAACCACCATTACCAGCATGGGACTTGAATTTTGTACTAGAAAAATTGACACTCCCTCCGTTTGAACCAGCAGCAACAGCAGACCTACAACACCTGTCATGGAAAACTGCTTTCCTACTGGCTATTACTTCAGCAAGGAGGGTTTGAACTACAGGCCTTAATGGCAGTGCAACCCTTCCTAATCTTCCATCAAGATAGGGTGTCCATGAGGACTAATCCTACATTTATGCCTAAGGTGGTATCCAGAGTGTCTTTAAACCAGGCAATCCACCTACCTACCTTCTTTCCCAATCCACAAAACAGAGGTGAAAGAATAATGCATACCTTGGATGTACATAGACAGTTACGCTACTACCTGGACAGAACCAAAGCTAACAGAAAAACTGACCAGCTCTTTGTAGCCTATGCAACAGGAAGGGAAGGAAAAGCAATTTCCAAACAGACAATCTCCAAATGGATAGGAAATTGCATAAGATTCTGTTACTCTTACCATGGAAAACCAATTCCACAGAACATAAGACCTCATTCTACAAGGGCTACAGCCACTACCACAGCTTTCTTAAGAGGAGTGGCAACCAAGGACATTATTGAGGCGGCTACTTGGACCTCCGTGCATACATTTGCCAAGCATTATAATTTACCTCTATACTCTAGATCCCGAGCAGGGTTTGCCACTGCTGTACTGCAAGGGATCCTGACTACACCATAATTATTATTCCTCCTCCCCTAGTTGGCTATGGTATTCTACCCATTTGTTATGACTGCAGATGCATCCATGAAGGACATAGTACAGTTTTGTACCTACCATAAATGTAGATGTCCGAACTGGATAGCATCTGCAGTCAGGATTACCCTCCCTCCTTCCCCTCTGCGGTACTCCTAGGTATTTACCCTCCTTATAGCTAGCTGGGGGTCTCTTATAGTGTATTTGTTTGTATATATGTACATACATGTTTATTTTTGTGTTTGCCTTCTACTATTTTGGAAACATTGGCATTTATCCAAAATTTAGCTATCCAAGAGGGCAATTGGCATCTGGGGCAAGAAACACTGAGGAAAATGGCGTCGGCTGATGCCTTTATACCCGAAGACCAGCAGAGATGACGTCGGGTGAAGTGCGACATCAGCCGAAGCCGGACCCGGACTTTGGAATCCGGCCGACCGAAGGGCTGCCTGACGACAGGACAACCCATTTGTTATGACTGCAGATGCTATCCAGTTCGGACATCTACATTTATGGTAGGTACAAAACTGTACTTTCTCCCTCTCGGAGCCTCGGTGCAGGTGAGTTCGGCTCCGACATCGGCCTCGGAGCCATCCCTCTCGGTGCCGGGAGGGGTCCTTATCTCCTCGGAGCGGGGACCACCTTCTCTGCATGATAGGGGTGCTTTTGAGGTCATAAAGAGTGTGCTGGCCCCTGTGCCTGTTCCTCGGTCAGCTCCCTCAGCTCCTCCCACTGTAGTGCCTGCTACGGTCTCTACTCATCCTCTCGACCCTGACCGCAGAGATCCTATGCCTCAGGGGCCCCCATTGGGAGCATCCTCCTCTTCTGAGGCCTCCCCTGATCCGTCAGGGGAGCCCCCTCGGTAGAGGAAATGTAAGAGGAAGCATCTGGTCTCCCCTGAGTCCGTCACATCTGATACCGACTTGGATGAGTTGGAGGGGTCCCCAAGATCCCCCTCTGAGGGTGTCTCCTTCTCTGACATCCTTGAGATCCTCAAGCAGAGGGGGAACTGGTCTACAATCAACCCTTCCGAGGATGAGTTGGTCTACCTAGAGGTGTTTGGTTCTCGCCCTTCCACCTCCTGGGTGTCTCCGCCCTTTGACCCCCTTATGGAAGTGGTGGCCAGGAAAGCATGGACGGCCCCTGACTCGATGGAACCAACCCCACGGAGGCCTTCAAAATTAATCACAGCCCCTGCTGATTAACAGTTTTTGACCAAGGGTGTTGATGCCATGGTGGTGGCTGCAGCCACTAAGAAGGAACTGGCTGATCCTTCGGTACCTATCCATCCTCCTAATAAGGAATCTAGGACCATGGATAGGTACAGCAAACGGATGTTTTCTTCAGCGACCTTTACCATGCGGTCGCTGAATTACTTATGTCATTTCACACGTCTTCAACGAGACTTGCTCAAAGAAATGGGTGACACACTACAGGATCCAACAGCTGGGGGGCTCAGGACAAAATCAGCTCCCAGCTGGCAACCCTAAACTCGATTGTTAACTCCTCCATGCGGCTTATTTCTTATGCGGCCGATGGGGTGAGTAGGGCTGCAGGCACAGGTGTGGCCTTACGACGACATGCCTGGATGCGGCTTTGTAACTTTGCTGACCCCTTCAAGACGTCCTTCACCAACTCTCCCTTTGATGGTTCGGCATTGTTTGGACCTCAGGTGAAGGATATTTTGACCAGATGCGAACAAGACAGCAAGACTCTCTCTGCCGTGGGAGTCTGTTTTTCCACCCTATCCAGACCATACCCCAAAGGTCAGAAGGGTGGAAAAATGTGGTTCTGCAAACCACAGGGAGTCGCGCCGGATGCACGGGGTGAGTTCCCCCCTAGAGGCGGGGGGGGGGCAACAATAGACGCCGCCCCAGGGGCAGAGGGGGTCCGCAGAATCAGGGTAGCAGAGAAGCTGTCTCTGGCCAACCCTTCCAGCATCCTGGAGAAGCTGCCCGACTGTCCACCTTCGGAGGCAGTCGGGGGAAGATTATCACTGTACCCAAAAGCCTGGCTTTCCCTTACTGAAGACACATGGTTATGGTCTATCATATCCGAGGGTTACAAAATTCCCTTTGTCCACACCCCAAAACAGCCAAACAGGCCCCTTCCAGATGTCTCACCCGGTCTAAGGGAACAAGCAGTATTAGAAATCTCAAAACTGCTAAGAAAAAGGGCCATCCAGCCAGTCCCAGAAGACCAGCAAGGATCCGGAATCTACTCCAAGTTCTTTTTAGTACCAAAAAAGACAGGGGACTAGAGACCAATTTTGGATCTCAGCAGACTGAACAAGTCTGTTCAAAGAACCAAGTTCTGGATGGTCACGCTACAGTCCATTCTACCCTTTTTGGGTCAGGACCATTGGATGTGCTCTATAGACCTTCAGGATGCGTACTACCACATCAAAATGCACAGACGCTCCAGAAGGTTTCTCCACTTCCGGCTGGGAGCCAGTCACTACCAGTTCAGGGCCCTGCCCTTTGGTCTCACTACAGCCCCCCGAGTGTTCACCAAATGCATGGCAGTGGTTACGGCTCATCTGAGGCATCAAGGATTCCAGGTGTTTCCATATCTAGATGACTGGCTCCTTACCGCCACCACCAGGCATCAACTTATTCAATCCAGAGATTACACCATTCAGATTTGCGAAGAGCTAGGTATCTCCATAAACTTCGAAAAGTCTGCTTTGTCGCCTTGTCAGTCTATTACCTTCATAGGTGCCATATTAGACACAGTCGAACTCTCTGCAAATCTGACGGCTCAAAGAATCTCAGATATTCGCGAACATGTTCATATCTTGCTTTAGAACAACAAAATTCAGGCCAAGTTTGTACTGAAGACTCTAGGTCTCATGGCGGCTGCCATTACGTTACTTCCCTTAGCTCGATTCCACATGCGACTCCTGCAATGGATGCTCTTCTCTCAGTGGTCCTTCCAGCAGCTCCCGATGTCACACTACATTTTGATAACCCAATCATGCAAGAAACACCTGTCTTGGTGGATGGTCTCCCTTCAAGTGTCTCAGGGCAGACCCTTCGTTCTCCCCCTCCCGATTGCTACAGTGACAACGGATGCCTCCCTGATCGGGTGGGGGGGGCATTTTCAGGGCAGGACGGTCCAGGGCACTTGGCAACCTTTCGAGTGCCACCTGCACATCAATGTCCTAAAGATGAGAGCAGTTCTTTTAGCATTGCAAGCCCTTCAGGACTCTCTTCCCATTGGGACGATTGCAGTTCAGATGGACAATATGTCCGTAGTGTGGTACATCAACAAGCAGGGCGGAACCAAGTCCTATCCCTTATGTCGAGAAGCACTCAGACTTTGGCAGTGGGCGATCTCCTCTCAACGGTTTCTGATAGCAACGCATATCCCCGGGAAGTCCAATGTCATAGCGGACAGGCTGAGCAGAGCCATTCTCATGCTGCACGAGTGGTCTCTCAAGCAGTCAGTAGTGGAAGAAATTTTCAAAAATTGGGGTCAGCCTTGCTGCGATCTTTTCGCTACACCCCAGAACAGCAAATGCCACGAATTTTTCTCTCTTCCCGGCCACCCTCCCAGAGACGCTCTAGTCCACGATTGGCCCCGGGGTCTCCTGTACGCCTTTCCCCCCTTTCCATTAATCACTCAGTTGATTCAGAAAGCTACCACCTTGAGATCCACGATGATCCTCATTGCTCCGTACTGGCCTCGACAAATATGGTTTCCATTCCTGCACCGTTACCTCTTGGAGCAGCCCTGGCATCTGGACCCAGTTCCAGATCTCTTGACCCATCAGTCGGGCAAGCTGCACCAATCTCTCTCCTCTCTCAACCTCACAGCTTGGTTGCTCCACAACCTTAGCCAGGCTTCCTTTTATCTCCCATTCGGTACATGACATCATTTTAGCTTCTCACAAATCTTCTACCAGGAGGATTTATGCCAGCAAATGGAAACGTTTTTCCTTCTGGGCAAAATCTAGGAACATAGACCCATTTGTGGCTCCTATCCAATCGGTCTTAGATTTTTTGGCCGAACTCTTTCATTCGGGTTCTTCTTCCTCCACTATCAGAGTCCAGTTAGCGGCCATTTCAAATTTTCATGTTGACTTGGCAGACTCCCCCATTATGTCTCATAAACTTTGTAAAGCATTCCTCAAAGGTATCTTTTTACTCAAGCCCCCGGTTAGACATCCCCCACTGCAGTGGGATTTGAATCTAGTTTTAACCTCCTTGATTCTCCCTCCCTTTGAACCTGCGGCTTCCTGTTCCTTGAAGTTACTGTCATGGAAAACTTTGTTTCTAGTAGCCATAACCTCTGCGAGGAGAGTCTCAGAACTTCACGCCCTTTGCGTTCATCCTCCTTATCTTGTTTTCCATAAAGATAGAGTGTCCCTCAGAACAAACCCCTCCTTTTTACCCAAGATATCTTCTTCTGGCAAATCTAAACCAGACTATCAATCTCCCAGTTTTCCTCCCTAATTACTCTGACAGAGCGGAACAAAAGTTGCATTTCTTGGATGTTCATTGCCAACTCCGTTATTACTTGGATAGAATCAAGCAAATTAGGAAATCTGACCAGCTCTTCCTATCTTATGCTCAAGGGAAGAAAGGCCTTCCAGTTTCCAAAGTAACCCTTTCTAGATGGTTGGCCTCTGTCATCACTTTCATCTATGAACTGAGGCGTCAAAAGCTTCCTTCAAGACCTAGAGCCCATTCAACTAGAGCCTTAGCTACGTCTATAGCCTTTCAGGACAGGTTGCCCTTAGATTCAGTTTGTATGGCAGCCTCATGGGCCTCTCCCCATACCTTTATTTCTCATTACAAATTGGACACGGCCTCCAGAAGCAACTTTGGTTCCACCGTCCTCAAGAGTCTGTTCCAACGAGCCAACCAGGGTTAAGGTGCTAGGGACACGGTCCCATCCAGCAAGAATGAAGGCGAGATTGACAACTTAACATTGAGAAGTTATGTACCTACCATAACGTTCCATGTTAGTTGTCTTCTTCTCGCCTTCTTTCTTGCTTCCCACCCTCCAACCCCCTAGCCTGGACAGACCGTTAGGATCCTAAGGAGCCTTGCCTTTCTCCCACTATGGTCTCCAGTGGTTATCCCTTTCTTGGGATGGCTATCTACATGGGTATGCCATTCTCTCCTTTGTTCTGGGGACAGAACTGCTATAGTATTAGCTATCAAACGAGATCTGGGTAGTTAGCGCCTAGCATTGTGGGATACAGGGTTACCTCGAGCTGGTAAAAATAGCTCTTGAGCTTTGGCATAAGCCGAGTCAGAGCCGAGGATCGGCTCCGAACCCATCCAGCAAGAAAGAAGGCGAGAAGAAGGCAACTAACATGGAACATTATGGTAGGTACATAACTTCTCATTTTCAAGGAACTCTCACAGAGAGTAGGCATGTACATTATGGACCTCTTAGTACCCCAAACACCACAGGCAAGTGGTACATTTTAGTGGTGGGCTGTACTAGCAAGTACCCTGAAAAGGTTACTTTATGCTTGGTAGAGGAAAATGCTCTGTTGGAGATTTTCAGCAGGAAGAGTTGCATGGTAAAGCAGTTAAAACATCAGTTTTGGTGGAGTGATTCAACTGTACTCTCAAAACTGAGCTAAAGGCATTGGCAGAATAGTTGTAGTAGAAGTAGGACAGGTAACCTGTGTCATTTCCACTTGAGGTATTGAGGAATGACACAAGAACTCATCTTTTACTTTTTGTTCACAGGACAATGGATGTTCCATGATTTAATTTGTGACAGATAGGACAGTAGTAAGTGTGATACCTAGAAAGAGTTCATTATAGTGTGTATTTTAAATTTTGGGACTAAGCTTAAAGAACTAATGAGTAGTCCAAGGGCACCCAGCACTATCATAGCAGCAACAAAAAGTCTAGTTATGACTGGACAAAAAGGACTTTGTAATATGAGGTTGTACAGAACAAGTGACTACATTTATTTCTTTACATCAGAATAAGGTTCAGGATGCATGGTAGGGTCTTTTTATGGTAGTTCAAAAAAAGCAATGCAATTTATGTGGTAGAGCTGCCAGGAAGGAAGGAATTATATCAATACAGTAAAGCCCTGCCATGATAGAGAGTCTGTAGTACTCAGAGTCTGCCATGACTCAGAAGGAATCAGAGGAGGGTTTGGAGGTAAGCCTTTGTGAGGTTTGGGCTATCACCTCAGTGGATGAGGTAGTACTGTCACTGCAGCCATTTCCTACTGAGGTTCAAGGTATCTAAGCAGTGCTGTTTGAGTTTGGGAACATAGTTAATGCTGTGCCAGTGTGTACCCAGCTTACAGAGTTCCATGTACACACCAACGCTCTGCAGTTATTCAAACAAGATCCATACAGGGTGCATGGGCAAGTCAAGCAAAGCATGTTAGAAGAACTGCAGTAAGTATGAAATCTGGTGGTAATTTAAGAATCTAAAACCCCTGTATCTCACAAGTTGATACCAAAACAAAATGGGAGCAGCAGGGTTTGTGTAGAATCTACAAAGCTAATCAACCATGCAGTTTAGAGCAGCTGGGTTGGGCAAAGTAACTGACCACTGTTGACATAACCAAGAGTTACTAGTGGGTACCCTACAAACCCACAGCAGGGGAGAGGTCAGTATTTGTTACTTCATGTCAGCTATATGACTTCACAAAAATGCCTTTTGGACTGAATGATCTCCTACATGTTCTTGATTGCATCCTAGCAGGAGCTGGAGACTCTGATATAGCTTACATGGACATTACTATTTTTAGATGGTTCCTGCAGGAATGTGTGCAGTACATAAAAAAACATGCTAGACAAATTAAAAGGGCTAAGTTAACTTTCAAGGCAAACAAGTGTTGGTTAGGAATCAGTGTGTCAAAGATAGCCTTGTCATCATGTGTGGGGTGGCAAAATTTGGCCACAGCCTACCAAAGTAGAGGATATCCAGGCATGTCCTTATCCTATTTCTGAAAAGATAGGGAATGGTGCTCCTTGGAACAGTGGGGTTTTATAGGAAGTTTGTCCCCTACTATATTACCATTAGCAGAGCTACTGTATTTATGAACTTTATTTAAAACATGTCAGGGGTATGTCATTTGGACACTAACTTGTGAGCATGTGTTCCAAAATCTTAAGGAGACTTTGAATAGACACTTTGAATTAAGCAGTTATGATTATAGCCAGAAGTTTATTACAGCCATAGGTTAGCTGCTGCACATAGCCAGGTTTTTCAAAGGGAGAAGAGCATTCAGTAGTATTATGAGTCCTGGACTTCAGCCAAGAGAAGAACCATGTGCAGCACTACAAATGAGCGTTTGTGAATAAGTATGGGCTGTCTAAAAACAACAACCCTATATGTCTGGTAAGAAATTCATGGAAGTAAAAGACAATGATCCATTAAAGAATGTGGTTACACAGAGCTATTGGGGCAAAACAGCAAGCTTCTTGGATTGAATTTTAACTGCAATTCTTTAACATTGAAGTGGTATGAATAATGTAAATGCAAGGAATTGGGTAGTGTGACATGAAATGCATCTCATGCCACAAGCATTGTTTTTCATGGTTTCTCACCAAAACTCCCTTGTGGCATGAAAGAGTGAGTAAGAAATGCAAGAACTGTCATGATGTTGGAAAATGTTCCCTTTCTTTTGGGGAGTAATGCATAAGTCATGCTAAAGCAATACTGAATGAAGAAAGTAAAAAAAGAGTTGTAGTTTTTCCATGCAGTGTAATATATAAAACAAAATGTGTAAAATGATACATAACTTGGTATTTGCTGCAATGGAAATGTATTACACTTAAAAAGTGAAATAAACCCCCTTGCTTCTTTACTGTGGAGATCTCCAGTACAAGTCTCAAACTTCTTGAAGATCCCCGAATTAAATCACATGACAGTTTTCCTTATTCTAAATCTAGCTTGCTGAATCTTAATATTCCTCCACACCTCTCAAATTATTAGCACAAGAAGTCTGTACAAAGCCTAAAATAATAGGTGGGAGACAAAGGTCCAAAATAGGGACAGATTATAACTATTGCTCTTGTGAACTTAAAACGGTCCTAGAATAACAGGATTTGCATTAGCATGTATTTTCTGAGGGATATGAAGACTGAAACTCAAATGTATATCATTATTTAGTGACTTCAGTACTCTGTGATTTGCTAAAACAGTGTTTTTCAACTACCAGTCTGCAAACTGGGTCCGGTCCAGCAGAAATTTCCTGCTGGTCTGTGAAAGACTAGAGCCCACTGGCTGGGGGACGGTAGCCAGCAGAATTATTTTTTAATTTAAAAAACAAAAAAAGTTTGTTTTTGTTTCATCCGGTCACGTAGATGTGACAATGTGTGCGACCTGTTTTTGTCTTTTGTGTCTGTGCAACCTACTTGTTTACATCTTCATCTTCTGCAGAAGACATTTGAAATGCGGACCACAAACAGACTAGTGAGAGGTGTGTGCGTGTGCGTGTGCGTGTGCGTGTGTGTGTGTGTGTGTGTGTGTGTGTGTGTGTGTGTGTGTGTGTGTGTGTGTAAGAGGTAGGTAGCATATCTCTCAACTTTCCAGATTTTGCCCCATATTTTTGATCTGTTCCTCATAAAAAGGACTGACATTTCAGACTTCATATCATTTGGCATACAATGCTCAAACAGCTATTGTTTTAATTGGTTCCTTATAAATAATGTTTTCTATTTCTGCCTTAGAGGTCCCCAAAATAATTCTTCTGTTTTCACCAGTCCCCAAGTGTAAAAAGGTTAAAAACCACTATGCTAGAAAACCCAAAATTTTCCGAAGAACAGACCAAAAATATGAGGCAAAAATCTGGACATTCTGTGCATATCTGGACAGTTGAGAGGTTTGCACTCCTCCTTGGACATGTAAGTATGGAATCGGGAAGTACATCATAATTCACACTAAACCCACAGAAAATCCTAGGGGATGTTATAAGGACTGACTGAACTGAAGCATTAATAGTTACATAACTGCAGAAGCTACAGGAGGAACTGCTGGAAGATCCCCTTGGAGAGATAATTAAAGTATACTGCCGGTAAGGACCATGGCATTTTCCTTTTTGTCTTAAAAGTCAGAAATGGTAAAGGTACAGTACATCTTTAATCAGAAGAAGATAGCTTTTGGTTTAGATGCTAGACTCTGTTTTCCCGGCCTTTATCCATGCTTTTGAATGTTTTATTTTCAGTTTTATGTGCAACCCTTTTACTGCTTGTACACATTTATTTGGAAAACAAATGTTTTAATTTGTTTGTCTCAAGTAAAGAGTTTTGTTATTCAACTTTGAATGCTTGTGTGTGATGGTTTATATATTGGCTAAAGTGTGTGTGTGTGTGTATGCCATGATATCATCCATATTAACTGTATAAAGAGAAAAGGGGGTAGTATTGCTTTAATATTTCTCAACAACTACCACATTACAGCAAAACAATATACAAATTCAGTTCAGCAGAGCTTCTTATAACTTTACTGAAGTTAAACAATTGTAAACAAATAGGTATTACTGTTCTTTATATCCCTCCTGGCAACAATACAGCTATACTGAAAGATATGCTATATTGGATATCCATAACACTTCCACAAGAAATAATACTGCTAGATGATGTGTTGGACATAAACTCTGAATCCCCTACATCTAACATGAACTTATTTAGTTTCACACAACTAATTAATATCCCACTCTTTATAGCAAGACATCAAATTCCCTATTAGACTGGATCCTAGTATCAGACCCTAGCAAATATGTCATCTCATGTACAACGTTTGGCAGTCTCAGTGATCATCTCCCAATTTATACCACCAGATATAGCACACATTCACTTAAACAGCATCATTACAAAATAACACACAACCTTTCCATGTTTAACACAGAAGTGTTCATTACTAACCTATTATCTGTGAACTGGAGTGTTCTAAAAACCCTTCCCTTAGTTGATTCTGTAAATGAATTCAGTACAACTTTCCTGAATATCCTAAACAGACTACAAACAAGTAATACACTTTGGCTATCCAAAAAAAGAGTAGAATGATAATGCGGGATAAAGAAAAAGCACGGAAAGAATGGCAAAAATGTTAAATAAAAATATCTTGAAAACTTCAGAATGCTTTGAAATCATACTGAAAAGCAAATTAACAAAGACAAAAACTATACTCTAATAACTTTCAAAATAATAGTAAGTGCAACCTTAAAAAATTCTGGACAGCCAGTAAAAAAATCATGCATACCAGCCAGAAATTCAGCCTTAACCCCTTTCCTAATAACTCATCACTCGAAACTGCAATATAGTTCAACTCTTATTTTATAGGTAGCATAACATCTGTAACCAAGGATTGCACGACATATAATCCTAACCCTGCCCAGCAGCCGCAGATCAGTATATGGTACTAACACTGACTTTTAACCCATATAAATGCTGTCACTAAAGCTAGAGATAACGTCAAACTAGTCCCCATCTTATTTTTAAACTTGTCTAAAACCTTCAGTTTGTCACTACAGAGTTCAGCTTCAAATGTTCTCATTAGTTCTCTCTCTCAGCCCACCCTCATATGGTTAAGAAGCTACCTATCCAGTAGGCACCAGTCAGTAAAACGGCACTCCACTGTTTCCCCATGCCTCTCAGTCACCACCGGTGTACCACTAGGCTCTCTACTTTGCCCCATTCTCTTTAGCATTCTCACCCAACACCCTCCACACATCACACAACAAGCCTCACTAATTCAATATGCGGATGACTCCACACTTGTTTGCACATCTCACAAGGTGCACACCCCCAAAAAATTACTCTGGAAGCTTTAACAGCAACTGATACATGGCTTTGTAACTCACAACTCATGTTCAGCCCCCCCAAAAATAAATAAATAAATAAATAAACTACTACTTTTTCCCCCCGGATCCCTCTCCCATGAAAAAATAAAATTTAAAGTACTCTCTCTTGATACTATAACCATTGAAGTCACTTCTCATAGCATATTATTAGGGATGTTAGTGGATAATCATCTTAAATTCGACCCACATATTCAAAATTGCATAAGAAAACCTCATAAAAAACTGGGGATGCTCAGTAGAGTCAAAAACATTCGCACCAACATAACTAAAGCTATACTTGCCACTACTTATCTCCTTCCCACACTTCTTTATGGTGCTCCCATCCTTCAAGCATCACAAAAATGGAAAACCTGAACAATGCTGTAGCAAATACCCCATTCAGAACCCACCACTGTATAACAATAAAAAGCCTAAATTGGTCAGAATTGTCCCATAAACTAACATTTACACAGCTTCTTACCAGCTCTAAAATTATCCAGAATCCATCTGTTTGCCAAGCACTAAATAATATTCTGCTCAGCTATGTTCCCAGTTGTCCATTACGATCCAATGTCCAAAAACTCCTGTCTGTCCACAAACCTGTTAAATCTGCTGGGCATTATCTGTACTATTACCATGTTACTAAGACCTGGAACTCCTTATCTCTGTCCATCAGGTCAGTATCCTCCCTCCTGTCCTTCAAAACCTTTCTTGAAAGACTTCATGCCAAAAGCTGGCTCTGTTTTTGCTCAGCACCAGGGCAGACTATATCCCTAAATGTGGACAAATAACTATTCATACCTTACATGTCCTTTTTCTGCTGTCTTCATTCACTTCCTTAATTCTATCTGTTTCCCTCCCCTGGCTTCCTTTCTAAATATACCATAAGTCTGATTTTCTCTCACTTTGTATTGCAGTTCGTGATTGTATTATACCAACTTGCCTTTAATTTCTCTGTTAACTGGCTAAAATTTCTGTAACTATTAAATCATTGTCATATAACTTGTATCTGTTTTTAATCAGTTTTCATATTATGTCTAATTTGGTACAATTATTTAAAGTGTATTTGTTTTTTGTGATATTTTTAAAGATTGTAAAATTATTACGCATAAAATGTTTTGTAATACTTTGTAGCTTCTTTCCCTAGGCCTCCACTTAAATTGGGCTCCTACCCAGTTGGACTTTCCTAGTAATCAAATGTCAAATAAATAAATAATGTTTATTATTTGTCCATGTGGCAGCCTCATAAAGTCTGAGTTCATGCAGTCGTAATGAAGGCTAATATGGTGCCCTGGTAGAACAGGCTGTGAGTGGCCTTTCCATATGTTTTTCATTTTATTTATAACAAAAGGGGATAATGGTTTGCTAGCCATTTGGATAGTGTCTACATTGAGAAAGGCTTTCATGTTAAGATTTTTAACAAATAACACAGGCAGAGGAGATGTGGTCTAACCTTAAGAGGTTTATATTGCATTTGACTTTTGAAGAACTTTGGTGCACCATGTATATACAAATTACTGTAGCTAACCTGTTAGCATTAAAGCTATATACTCGTAGATTCATAGATTGTTACTAGGCTGTCGACCCAGAGGCCTTTCTAAGCCTGGCCAAGTTTTCCCGAAAGAATAATGATGACCTGTAAAATCTAGAGAAGTTCTGTACCTGTGTGTCTACGCATTACATCGCACTGTACACTTAAAGTTAACATCAACACTATAGTGAGCATGTCATGGACTAGTTAAAGCAAAGTAAAATTTTTAGTACTCCGTGAACAAAGATATTTTAATAATATAAGTTTTCACTCATTGAAGTAGTTTTTAATTCTGGAACTGTCCACGTATCTGTCTAGTTTCTTTCAAGATCTTCCATAGCTGGAGAATTACAGGAATGTTTATATTGGATATCAAGTCTTCTTTTTGAGACGGTTCTTGCTCTGCTACAGTTTTGTTTGTAGACCGATGTTGGGTATGTCAGTTTGACTTTTTACCATTACATTTTCAGTCTCTCTTCACCTGTATCTGGACTGGTTGTGACAGTTCTAATTGCTAGTCTTCCTAAACTTCAACTTTGACATATTTGTTTTGTGTAAATGACAGCCATTGTTTTGTACAGTTTTTAGTCTTCTTTGCAGACTGCATAGGTGCTTGGTTTACTTGTTTTACCAACAGCTTCAGTTTCAGGCCATGGACTTTACCTTGGTTTCTGCATTTATGGTTTGCATCTAGCCCACAAGTCTGGTCATCTTCTGCAGTTCCTGTCAGAGTAATATTTCTGTCTGCTGATTTCTTTTACATTATGTTAATTTTCAGACCTTTGAAATGAAGGTAAGTATGCAGTCTGATTTTCAACATTATGATCATTAACACAGGAGATTGTAAGAGATTTGAGTCCATGTACTGGAGTATTTCTGTTTTCCAGAATTGTAAGATAGCAGTCCTTATAGCTTTGCTCCGTGGATGCCCCCCCCCCCCACACACACACACACACACACACACACGCACTTGTCCATTAAACTGCAAGATTGAGTGGAATGGACATTACGAAGTTTACATTTCCACTCATACACATATCTTAAGAATTCCAAATTTTGTGCATTGGGAACCATTATCAGATATATCTTTATCAAGTATACATATCTTTGAGATTATAGTCTTTAATCACACACTTGTGTCTGTCAGTTTAACCATTTCAGGGATCTTGGAATAAGAACAAATGTTTACCAAGTCAACTCCAGAGGCAGTCTGGATTGTGTATGATAGCATCTCTTCTTTAGGACTATTGTATACATTTCAGATGGCACAGCTCTGTATTACTAGCTGTGTTTGAGTTAATGTGTTCTTCTTTGTACTCCATTCTTCTCAGATGTGACTTATGTATCCTGTTAAACATTTGGCTTGTTTGATAATTGCAAATTACTTTTTTGAGCTTCATACATTAAACCTGGGCACATCTTATTTCTTCCTTGAAAGAAAAATAAAACTTTGTTTTTTTCCTTAAAAGATAAATTTAGTTTAGACCAGCTTTTCTTTGTAATGTCTTTCAGTAGTCTCATTTCTAACTCAACATTAGTGCAGCTCTGAAATCCATTTACTTTTTTCTTCTTTAGCTAGTAATTGCAGTAATACCTAAAAACATCTGCACATGTCCTTCATGTGTATTGCTGTTGGAGTCATCACATAAAGCTTTGCTGTAGGCTAAGTCTGATGTGTGGCCCAACTTTGGGATGGGCTGATGCCACTTTACCTTGTAGTTCTGTATGTTTGTGGTATAAAAGGTGTGTTCACCCTTGACATTTTTTTTTCTAGCTGCAGTGTCTGTTCATGACAGCTTAGAATATTCATTACTCTGACATTGATATAAGCCTTTCAGTGCCTCAGACTGAGTAGACAAGTACCCTGTTAGGAGGCAGTGTTCATTATATATTCATCTCTACTTGTTTGTTTGCTAAAATGGCATCTGGTCACCTAATCAAAATATGTAGTAGCATATGGTACACCCCCCCCCAAAAAAAAATGCATGTTCTGCCCAGAGATTTCCATTGTCAGTGTTTATTATTTTTAGATCAGATCATGATCTCTTTATTTTTGTACAGTTTGTTGGGGAGGTGGAAGACCATTAGGAAAATGGACCTGGGTGTACAAGCTTAGTAAAACAAAGGAGACTTGTGGCCCTTACCAAACTAACCACAGTGGCTGATAGTTCACCACAGCACAAATGTGCAGTATGAAAAGAAAATGTTAGCAATGTACAAGGAAGGGATTAGGGAGACTTTCAAACAGCGTATTTCTTTGTGTTACTGTAGGGCTGAGGGCAGTGGTATCATGGAGGCAGCTGTGCAGCCCCTAATCCTGACAATTCTTTTAGCGAGGGTCTCTAGTATTGCACCTCTGGCACATCCTTCTAGATCAAAGCCATAGATTTACCATCCAGAATTAGATGTCACTTCCAAGTTACTTGAAATGGAAAACAGTTTAACAATTCTGCAAAAGGAGAAAAGTTATCCCTACCATATAAGTAAAAGACAACATCTGTGTTTGTAAATTGGAGCCACAAGCTATCTCTCCCAAAGTCTCACAAGGAATTAGCAGCCATCTCCCCTAACAAGACTTCTTTGCTCAAGTAAAACATGCTTATCATATTGAAACAGCTTCTCATACCTGTGTTTGTTGCCCCAAACCACTCCCAACCTCTATCAAGACTTGTAAAGGCATGAATAGCAATTTTTTTCAGTTTCTACAAAATTGTTATCCAGACTTCCAGAAAAGTACAGTTTTGTACCTACCATAAATGTAGATGTTCGAGTGCTAATACAGCTGCAGTAATCACAGATGGGTTCTCTGCCGTCAGGCGGGTCCTCGGTCGGCCGAATTCCAAAGTCTAGGTCCGGCGTCGGTTGGTGTCGCTTTCTCTCCTGACGTCAGTGAGGCCAGAGTATATAAGACACAGCCGACGCCATGTTCTTCAGTCTTTCTTGCCCCAGATGTCAGGTGCCCCCAGAAGGAAGGCAATACATAAATTATATATATATATATATATATATATATATATATATATATATATACATGCAATGCAATATAATCCAAAATCAGTAGTTGCAAGCAAATAAACCATAGAAGGATAACCCAGTCAGGTTGTATGAAGAGGGGGCTAGGCCCCATGCCTTTACCAAGTGGGGAAGGCGGGAGGGTAACCTGTACTGCAGCTGTATTAGCACTCGAACATCTACATTTATGGTAGGTACAAAACTGTACTATGTTCATCGTGCATACAGCTGCAGTAATCACAGATGGGTAGAGTCCCAAAGCTACACACAGGGTGGTAGGTACTAGGTGGAACTGGGATGAGCCAGAATGCCCTGCAACACAGCAGTGGCAAAGCCTGCTCTAGTTTTGGAATATAAAGGCAGGTGGTAGTGTTTTGTGAGGGTATGTACAGAACTCCAAGTGGCTGCCTCCAAAATGTCTTTGGTAGGAACTCCTCTGAGGAAGGCTGTAGAGGTAGCTGTGGCCCTGGTGGAGTGGGATCTGATGCCTGTGGGAACAGATTTCCCATGATATGAATAACAGAGCCGTATGCAGTGGCCTATCCACTTTGAAATTGTCTGCTTGGTCACTGGTTTCCCTTGAGCCCCTACAGCATAGGACACAAAAAGTTGTTCTAATTTCCTGAAGGACTTTGTTCTGTCCAAATAATAACGTAGCTGCCTATGGATGTCTAAAGAGTGTAGCAGCCTTTCCCATTTGTTTTGAGGATTGGGGTAAAAGGTAGGTAAGTGTATGGCTTGGTTTAAAGCTACCCTGGATACCACTTTAGGCATAAATGACTGGTTGGTACGAAGGGAAATCCTGTCCTGATGGAAGATGAGGAAGGGCTGCACCGCCATGAGGGCCTGTAGTTCCGAAACCCTACGAGCTGAAGTGATGGCCAGAAGGAAGGCTGTTTTCCAGGACAAATATTGTAAATCTGTTGATGCAGCTGGTTCAAAAGGAGGCAATGTTAATTTTTCTAGAATGTAGTTAAGATCCCAGGTTGATATTGGTTGTTTCCTTGGTGGTCTTATATTCTTAGCCCCTCTGAGGAACTGTCGTAAGAGTGGGTGAGAAAATAAAGGTGGATCCGTGTTGAATTCTGCAGAAATGGCTGAGGCATGGATTTTTATGGAAGAAAATGAAAGTCCACTGTTCAGCAGCTCAGCTAGATACTGTAATACCTGAGGCAAGTTCAGTTTTCTAGGGTCCTGGCCTCTTTTCTCATTCCAAGAGCAAAACCGCTTCCATTTTGCGGAGTAAGCTTTTCTAGTAGATGGCCTTCTGGCCTCCAAAATGACATCCTGCACTTCCTTGGAGAGTAGGGTCTGTTGTGGTATTAAGCAATTTTCCATGCAGCGAGATTGAGTGTTTTCAGCTGACTGTGAAGAGTTTTGTAGCTGTGCTGAGTCAGCAGAAGAGGCATTAGAGGTAGGGACCAGGGAGGAGTATGTGTTAGACTCCTCAGGAGCGGATACCAGTGTTGCCTTGGCCAATCTGGAGCAATCAGTATCATCTTCGGTCTGTCCGCTCTTGCTTTCAAGAGCACCTTAGGCAGAAGAGGCAGAGGTGGGAAAGCGTAAATTGTCCATGCTGTCCAACTGAATGAAAGGGCGTCCACTCTCCAGGCCTTTGGATGAAAGGTCCTCAAACAAAACTTTTCCAATTGATGATTCCTGTGGGAGGCAAAAAGATCTATGTCTGGCCTCCCCCATGCTTGTATTATCTCTGTAAACACTTGAGGATGCAACTTCCATTCGTGTGGATCTGTCATATTTCTGCTTAGATTGTCTGCCAGCGTGTTTTCCAATCCTGGCAAGTACTGTGCTTGAAGTTCGATTTGCCATTCCAGAGCCAAGTTCCAAAGAGTCATGGCTAGTCTGCACAAGTGGTATGAATGTGTTCCTCCTTGTTTGTTTATGTACCACATTACTGTGGTGTTGTCTGTTCTTATCAGTAATTGTCCTGGATGCAGGAGGTCCTTGAAAGCTTTAATTGCATTTATTACTGCTAGCATTTCTTTTTGATTGATGTGAAGGTGCTTTTCCTTTTGGGACCATTTGCCCTGAATGCACCTGTCTGTCATGTGTGCCCCCCAGGCGTAATCTGAGGTGTCTGTTGTGATGACTTAATTTGCTTGAGGCTTGCAGAATGGGAGACCTGTGTTTGCTTGACATGCTTGGGCCCACCATAGAAATTCCTTTTGCAAACATGGAATTATTGGTATTATTGTTTCCAAACTGTGACTGTGTTGAGACCATAGGTTTTTTAGGTACCATTGAAGTTTCCTCATATGCAACTTTGCACATGGGATTAAAAGAATGCAAGATGCCATGAAGCCCAGAGCCTGCAGGATTTTCCTTGCAGTAAGCCTGGTACATTTTGCTAGTATTTTGAAGTACTGAGTTAGTTGCCCCTGTTTTTCTGGCGTAAGATAGGCCATCTGGGTGTTTGTGTCCAAGTTGGCACCCAGGAAAGTTATTTTCTGAGATGGTGTTAGCCTGGATTTCTCTTTGTTGATTGTGTATCCCAGAGAATGCAGTAACCGTGTTACATAGGCCAGATGTTCCAGAAGTATGTGCTTGCTGTCCGCTTGGATCAGGCAGTCGTCCAAATAAGGGTAAATTTGTATCCCTTGAAGTCTGCAGTAGGCAATCACTGATGCCAGGCATTTTGTGAATACCCTGGGCGCAGTAGATAAGCCAAAGGGCAATGCAGAGAATTGATAGTGGATTGAACCTGCAAGAAATCTGAGGTATCTTCTGCAGCTTTGTCTGATTGGGACATGCAGGTATGCCTCCTTGAGGTCCAATGTTACCAGCCAAAACTCCTTGCCCAGCATGGGAAGAAGCTGCTGTAATGTGAGCATCTTGAATTTTGGTACGAGTAAAAATGTGTTTAGGATGGATAAGTCCAAAATGGGTCTCCAGTCGGTTCCTTTCCTTGGTACCAGAAAAAGTCTGGAATAAAAACCTTGACCTTGTTCATGAGTAGGTACCTCTTGAATAGCTCTCATGCCTATGAGCTTTGAAATTTGTAGTTGTGCCTCTGCCCTTTGATTGTGTGGCAGGTTTGGCATGCCTCTCATTTTTGGAAGAGTGTGGAATTGAAATTTGTAGCCTCTGTTTATAACGTCCAGGATCCATTTGTCTGTTGTGACAATATGCCAATTTCTTGCAAATAATGCCAGCTTTCCTCCCAAAGGTGCTGCCAGCTGAGACTTGCTTGGCATGGAAATGAGGGAGTCATTGGGTTTGTTTCCTGTATTGTTGTGCACTGTCTTCGCCACCTCTTGGTGCTGGAGTTTGCCATTGTCGGACTCTATATGATCCTTGTGATTGCCCTCTGCCCCTTGTGCGTCTGTATCTACCTCTTTGGGGCGTGTCAGTGGCTGGAAAGGACCAGTTTTTTGAAGGCCAATTTCTGCTAAAACGTGGTGGTTGGACCTGTAAAAAAGCTTTGACAGTTTGCATAGATTTGGCTTTTTCTTCCATTTTCCGTAATATCTCCTCAGCATTTGTACCAAACAGCACATCCTTTTGTAAAGGAGCATCTAGAAGTTTAGCTTTCACATGACCAGGCAAGCTTTGTTCCCTAAGCCAGGCATGTCTACGAATGACTGATCCTGTAGCAGCAGCTCTACTTGAGGCCTCTAGGGCATCATAGCCACATTGTAAGGTGTGTTTACCCACTTGCTCTGCACTATGCATCATATCCTGCAACTCCTTCAAATCTGGTTGTTCAGGTTGAGACATTTTATTCCTTAATTGTGATAACAGGAACTGTTGAGATTTAAGCATATGAAACTGACAATTTAAGGCCCTCATGGCTAGGGTGGCCGAGGTATATACCTTTTTTCCCCCACCTTTCTAAGGATCTTGACTCTCTTTCAGCAGGAAGTGGATTCTTGGCAGTAGAGGCCTTCAATCCCTTGGGGCCTTGAGAAATGGTTTCAGGGTCAGCATTATGGCTTTTGTAGAGAAATTGGTGAGAGTTAGGAACTCTGTAGTACCTATCAGGTTTGACTGGTGCAGGAGGCAGGGAATCTGGGTTAAGGCAAGCCTCCGAATAAACATCATCAAGTATGTCCAAAACAGGAGGTATCGCCAGAGGTCTGTGTTGAGGTAACAAAAGAAATTCCCTAAGTCTTTTCTTGGAATCGGAAAAGTCTTGGCCTTCCCAATGAAAGTGTTCCCTCAAAGTGTGCAAGGTTTCCCCAAAGGAAAAATCCTCAGGAGGAGATACAGAAGGAATGGACTGCTCTGCATCCGAATCTTCAAAAGGGGAGTAAGAGTGTTCCTCTACATCAGAATGTTCTGATAAAATGGAGCCCTGATCAGAAGAGGGAGAATCTTCCTCCACTCTGGGTCTCTTGTCTGGAGGGGGCTGAGAACCCCTGATAAGAGTAATTAAATCCTCAGCCATTTTAAGCATCTGTTTTTTAGGCATGGGGCCTGGAGGAGGGCACTGTGCAACAGGCCTCTTGGGATGCCTGGCTGCTTTGGATTTAGTAAAGGCCTTAATAGAAAAGGAAGATGAGGGTCTAAAGACACCATGGGTGGAAGTGGACCTGTCCACATTAGGAGGCTCAACATTAGCAATGGCTTCGGTGGTTGTAGTCTGGGAAAGGGCCGAGGTACCTGCGGTCTCGGGTACAGAGGACACCGCCAAAGGAGTGTCGTCGGTAGTCAGGGACTGCAAAGGTGTCTCGCTGAGAACCGGACCACGTGTAGCCGGTTTTGGTGTGGTGTCGGTGGGGACCGCGGACCTCGCGTGTCGGTCCTTGTCCTTGCGTTTTTTGGACAACATTTTATAATCAAAGGCTTTACCAAAAAAGTGTTGGGCGAACTCCGCCCGACGCTTAATAGTGCGTTTATTGAAAGTAGCACAAAAGCGACAGCCTGAGACGTTGTGGTCTGGGCCTAAACAAGGTATGCAGAGGGAATGGAAATCCTTATGTGGTATTTGCTTCCCACAAGAAATACAATTATTAACTTTTTCTGACATCGGTCTGAGGCAAGAAAAGTTTCCCCAACGGGGTACTTAGCTTTAATGAAGACTTCGGTTTCCAATTTTTTCGTAATTCAGGAACTGGCCGACCGGCACTTGCGAACTGCTTCTGCTTCGGGCACCGCGCGGCAAAAAAGACTGAAGAACATGGCGTCGACTGTGTCTTATATACGATGGCCTCACTGACGTCAGGAGAGAAAGCGACACCAACCGACGCCGGACCTAGACTTTGGAATTCGGCCGACCGAGGACCCGCCTGACGGCAGAGAACCCATCTGTGATTACTGCAGCTGTATGCACGATGAACATCCTCTTGCATCAGGACTCCACACCTAAAAGAGACAGAGTGCTTTCTGTTGAGAGATGGGGGGGGGGTAGACTCCTATTATTCTGAGGAAGAGAAACACTGCTGTGGATCACAAGTCTTCTCCTCTTTTGATTTTGATATGAAGAGGGCACGTTTGTCAGCTAATGATCCTCCAGAGGACATAGCACTCTCTCTTTCTCTGGCATGAAAAGGCACTTCAAACAGCAAACTCAAGTAATTAGCTTCCCAGAAAAGGTATTTGGCCCTTGTGTGACTCCATCTTTCAAACCCCATGGACATTCCTCCATTCCCATTAGCCCTTCTTAGAAGACACCGAGGATGCAGCTTTGGAGCTAGCCTCCAGTCACCCTGGTGTCAGGAGGCCTGACAGATGTTACCGAGTTTAGGACCTCTTGTACATTTTGTATAAGAGCCCAGCCTGGGGTGAATACAGATCTTGTGTCCTTAATTACACATAGGGGAGCTAAGCTGGCACTATGGTGTTGCATTCTTCCCACTGACCAAAAAAAATTAAAACCAGTTTGGAATGAAAAGTTTACCAGCAGCAACATTCGCTCTCAATGCCATAAACAGGAAACCCACATGATCAAGAATTAGAGATAGATTCTTAAGTAACTCCATAAACCTTTTTGCTGAGTGAAATACAATGTGGAGGTTAAACTTTGAACACAAATTCAAACTGCTATACATATGGTCAGGCTTGCAATTAAACGTAGATAGGATGTTGTGGATTACAAGGTCTGTCTTTAGGAGACATTCTTGTCCGAAGCTACTGTCCTTGCCGGAAGATGATAAGGCACAACACATGAATGCTCTCCTGGACAGGAACTTGCTCTGTGGATCCACTTCTTATGCAGTGTTAAATAAACTGATGAATAGGGGGAAAACTGCAGTCAGTGAAACAGATGTTTCATCCTGCTGTTCTCGGATCCAGCAGAAATTATCCTACAAAGCAATGACTATTCTCTGAGGTAAGGCAAAGTAAAGCCTTTGAAACATTTTCAAAAGAGAAGATGATAGCCAGAAGGTAAAGAGACTTGTGGGTCCCAACAGGGTTACCCCTCCTAAGCAGTGAGGATCTGCGATTATCCAGTCTTTTCCCTCCCAGGCCCCGAAAATCACAACCCTGCCCTTAGACCCACATCATCTTTTATCTACAGCCTGAAAGGATAAGGATAGAGTGCAGGGTGGCCTTACACAAAAATTGACTAAGGATAACAAAAGTCAAATGCGCATTGAAGTCATCTCCAGAAGTTATAGGCTGCAGTTTTCGAACATACCAAAGATGCAGAGTACCCCTTCTGTTCCAAGGGACTGGGAGATAGTGGGACCTCTTTTTCATGACCTGCTCAGGAAAGAAACTGTAGATCTGGTTCCCAGTGTGCAGGAAGCCAATGGATTGTACTCAGAAATGTTCCTGATACAAGGAAAATCAGCCCTGGTACACCAGTCCTGGACTTCCATGGCTCAACAAGTTTCTGAAATTCCCCAAATTCAGAATGCTAGCTCTGCAGGCCCGGATGATAACTCTAGGCCTTAGGGTTGCCTAATCCATGTACCTGTGCACAAATGTACTGATGATACCTGAATTCAAAGCAGGCACTTGCTATTACCAGATTACCTACTTATGATTTGGGTTGGCTACTGCACCCAAAGATTTTACAAAATATCTGACTCCAGTAATTGATCATTGCAGGGCTACGGACATTCATATACACCACTACCTAGGCAAGTGTTTGATCCAAGCTCATTCCCAGAAGGACCTGCAGAGGGCACTGTGTTATGTTGGACATTGTTTCCAGAGACTGACTTCACTCTGCATATTCCAAACTGCAGTTAATTTCTGTCATGTCAGCTGTATTCCTAGGAGTTCATCTAGATGCTACACAATCCAGAGCGTTCTCTTCCTTATGAGGAAGTAGGCTGATGGAAGACTATCTTTTAAGAGGTGGCAGAGAGGACAATAATGACAACTGAAGAAATCTTAAGAATCACAGGCTATTTGACTTTCGGCAATCCTGACAGTGAGTGCAAGACTGCACATGAGGAAGTTGCAATGGTTCCTAATGAATACTTGGGTTAACTATTGAAGTAGCCTGTTCCAGAACTACCCTTTGTGTTGAGAGAACTGGAATGACAGCTGAGCAGAAAAATGAGATGTCTTTTTAGGTATGTGCCTCCAAACCAGAATTTAACCACAGACACTGGGGGAGGTGCTTCCATGGGGTGATTCACGGTTCAGGGCATCTGGAGTCCCAGGAGGGAAAAGTATTTAGCTATTTAACCCTTATATACAGTAAGAGCTTGTTGTTATATCCTGCCATGATAGAAACAACTGCTATATTTGAGTCTTGCCAGATGATCACAGAGATGCTTGTGAACATCCAGAAGATGAAATGGAAAATCCTTTCCCCTTTTTTCTAAAAATAAAATAATATGGATAGATGAATGGTTCAGTAATCTGGTTAAGTGCATCTTCAAAAACCACCTTTGGCATGCAGGAAGGGTTAGATGTTCGTTTAGTTAATTGTTGCAGTAGTCCTGACTACGGGAACATCAGCTGCAGAATGCCCAACATCTGGCCCAAGTTTTGGTGCTTTGAATGGCATGTGAGGAAATTTCCAGTATGCCTGTCCATTCCATTTCAGATCTTTATAACCACAGTTCACAGCATAGGTTCATAGGTAGGTACTAGGGTATCGGCCCTAGGGCCTATACAAGCCTAGACAAAAAGGTACCCTGGTTTTCACCACCCAAGAAATTTTTTTTCCTGTGCCCTTGTTGAGCAGAGCCACAGAGGTGATCCCTGGGGTGAATTTCCTATTTCCCATCCAATCATCAGGATTTTTTTTTTTTTTTTTGAAGAGTGCTAATGAGGAGCTTTGTTTGATATAGATAGGTAGTTTGTTCCAGAGTATGGGAAGTTTCTGGGACAGGAATCTATCCCTCCAGCATGTTCTGTTTATTGTGTTGACAAGGTTTAGGTCCCTAGAGCATGTAGCTCAGAGGGATTGGGATTTCTTTAAGTGGTGCATGTCCAACAGCTGTGGGTTTGACATAGCTTTGTATGTTAGGCAGAGATTGCCTCTGAGTAGGCGATATGCGATGGAGTAAAGCTGGAGTTTTTTGAGACGGTCTGAGTAGGGTATCTGTTTGAGGCCAGTAATCCTCCTTTTTGAGGTATTTCTGCAGCCTTTCCAGTTGTTGTAGATGTCATGTGAAGTACATACCAAAAGGGGCGTTGTACTCTATAATGGGTCTAATGAGTGACGAGTAGAGGGGAACAATGACCTCTTTTTTTTCTGGATGCGAAACCTTTTGTGATGAGGTGTGCCACGTAGAAGGATTTCGTGACTATTGTGACGATGTGATTATCAAAGGAGAGACTACTTGTCCACCTGTGTCCTAAGGTCTCTTATCACACTTTCGGTGTTAAGTAGACTACCACCTATGTGGTCCATGTGGTAGCTCATGGGTACAGAGTTTTTACCAAAGGGGATGACAGTGCACTTTTTGGCATTGAGCTTGAGGCCATGGCTTTGACACCAGGCATCTGTCTCATTGAGGCCCTTTTGTAGGATGTCCACATCATTAGTAGTTTCGATTATGGCTCCTAGTTTGCAGTCATCTGCGAACTTCATTAGCCAAAAACCTTCTGTGTTAACCTGTACTTCAGAAAAGTAGATACCAAACAGGAGAGGACCCAGGACTGAACCCTGTGGTACTCCACTTGTCACTGGTCTGAAGTCGGATTTGGAGTCTGCTACTTTCACAGTGTAGGTTCTGTCAGTGAGCCAGTTGGCAACCCGTCTTTTGACATAGGGATTTATACCTAGTTTAGTGAGTTTATCTATAATTCCAGAGTGGGGGATGGTGTTGAAAGCCTTGGCGAGATCTAGATAGGCTGTGTGAACCACCTTACCCTCGTCTACGGCTTTGGTGACTGCTTCAAAGAAGTCAATCAAGTTTAGGAGACATGATCTGCCTTTTACAAACCCAAACTGGGTGGGCTCCAGAGTTTGGAGTTTACCAGTGTCTTTGTTTATAAGTTCCATGATGGTATGTTCCATGGCCTTACAGTCCAGGCTTGTTAGACTAATGGGGCAGTAGTTCCCGGGATCTGTGGTGGCTCCCTCTTTGTGGAATGGGATAACCATCGCTGTGCACCATTCAGTGGTCACAAAGCCTGAGGTGAGGCTATGATTTAACATAGTGCTTAGGTGGGGTACCAGTTCATTCTGTAGTTTATGTAGAACGCAGCCTGGGATGTTGTCAGGTTCCATTGATGCTGTGTTCTTGGCTTTGGAGAGTGTGGTTTTTACCTGTGCAGCCATGATTACAGGAACTTTACATTCTTCTGGTATAGAGATGGACCCTTTAGGGGGTGAGGGGGGTAAAGTTAGCACTGAACCTATCTGCCAGGATGTTGGCAATATCAGTTGGTTCTGTATATTTAGTGCCATTGTGCTGTAACTCAGAGCAGATCTGAGTTTTGCCATTGAGATTCTTGACATAGCTATAGAATGCTTTGTGGTTGTCTTTAGAATCAGTGGCAATTTTGTTTTCATAACTAGCTTTAGAGGATTTTATGAGGGATCTCAGCTTCTTACTGAGGCTGACCAGGGAGTTCTTCCAGTCATGGGATTTTACTCTTTTTTGCAACAGTTTCTTTCTTCTGTTGTAGAGTTTATGGCAGTGGACCACCAGACTGGCTTCCTTTTTTTGGAGGATAGCACCGTAGTCCTGTTAGGGATAGCACGATCAATGCACTTGTGTAAGTGCTTATAAAGTGCATTTGTGTAGGATTCAGCAGTCGTACCTCTGTTGTCCATCTGCATGGGTGTTGTGAAGTTTGCCACTTCTGTCTTAAGAAGCATGAAGTTGGCTTTGGAGAAATATTTTTACATTGGTTTCCCTAATGGGGGGTGGGGGCGGGATGTGGATGTCTGGGCTGATTAGCTTGTGGTCGGATCTGACCAACGAGGAATTGACCTCTGGTGTGGAACATTGGCCGCCCATGTTGGTATGACCAGGTCTAGGATATTGCTGCCTCTGGTGGATGTGTGGATAAGTTGATCCAAGGCGTTGGAATTTATGAATTCCAGAAAACGTTGAGCAAAAGAGTTGGTACATGAGTAGTTTTCCCAGTTAATGGTGGGATAGTTGAAATCGCCCATTGTTAGGGTGTTGGGTTGTACCCTAATATTTTCCAGTGTATCAAGAAATGAGGAGTGGGAATCCTGGGACAGGGTGGGGGATCTGTAGCACGTTACAATTTGGATTGCGGTCTTGCCCAGAGTAAGTTGCACTTGGATAATCTCGGATGCATTATGCTGAGCAACTAGCCTGGAGGTGTGGATATCCTTAATGAATATGGACACGCTTCCACCTTTAGTGTTTCAGTCCAGGTTAGGTGGCCGAAAGGTGTGGTATGAATTATAGCCTGGTAATGCAGGGGTGCTCTCTGGAGCCTTGAAGCAGGTCTCTGTCACTACACAGATGTCAATGTTCTCCATTTTAAGGAGTGCCTCGAGTGAATGCATTTTGAGGTTAGATTTCTAGCACTGAGTAGCATTACCCTCAGATTTTGCTTGCTTGTACCTGTTATGGTGGTGAATTTGTCATTTGAACCTTGCCTAATAAAGGCACTATAGGGGTGGCAAGAGCCTTAGCCAGTATCTGGAATCCCAAGGGCGACAGGTGCAGGCCATCTCTGGCAAAGCATCGTGATCTGTCGATCATGTCATCCCAGGCAGACAGGTACTGGATCCCCTTAGAATGACACCAGACGCTTAACCAATTGTTGAAGTCAATCATTTTGTCCTTGTACTGTGGTATCATTCTGGGTGATGGCAGTATGCTACTCAGGGCTAGGGTCATATGTACCAATCTTATTTTGTCTGTATTTTGGAGCAGTTTAGAATGTCACAGAACTCTCAATAGGCAGGTACCCTGTTAGTCAATTTTCCTTGTGTTACTTTCATTGTAATTAGTGATTTTTGGCACCCTTGTACTCATTAGTCTGAGTTCCAGCTGTGCATTCAGGCATGTGTCTGGGCTTAAGACAGATGTGGTAGGCAGAATCCCCAAACAACTTTAATTCTCATTGAATATTTTGCTTGGTTTTGGAATACTTTTGTCTGTCATGGATTTACCCCTACATGTATGAGAAGTAGGCAGCATTCCCTACAAAACTACTTCACTTGAAACACTGTTGAAGGCTACTCTTGTTCTGCTATTGCATCCTGGAGATCATCCTTAGTCTCTGATAGCCTCTTAAGAAAGAAAAAATCTAAGGGGAAGGGAAAAATGATGCAGCTGACTCACCCAAACATCTGACATCCCATCATGGCTTTGATGTAAATTACAATGAGATGCATAGAGGTCACCATGCCAAGGGAAACAACCATGTTCCACCCTTCAAGCTTGTGGCCATGGTTCATTCACCAATGGCCATGCCTTGACCTTCGGAGTGGATGTATGTAGTTGAAACTCCCTTTGTAATCTTGAAAGGGGAAGATAGGCAACATACTGTGCTGGTGAGGGAGGATGTATCTGACCTTGAGGTGGAAGTCAGAGAACTCTGTCTACAGGTTTGCGCCTCCAAGATGAACATCCCAAGATAAAGGATCCTGAAAAAAGACAAAGATCATCTATCCCAGGTTTCCTGCAAGAGTCTAGTGCTCAGAAATCATTCAGGTCTGTTAAAGTTATAAATAAATAACATTAAGTATTTACCTTAAATGCCTTTAGTCAGGAAAAACACTTTAGGATGTGCAAACAGAAATTTTATTCTTACAGTGCTGGGAGACGGTCTTTATAGCAGATGTCAAAACAGTCTCTTTGAACAGAGACAAACCACATTTTTTATACATTTTTTTATTAAATCTGGTCATGCACTTTCATTACGTTACAATGACTGCATCCTATAGGAAACTTTGCAAATGTCCTCATCCCTCGTGATTTTTGCCTCAGATTTCACTTGAACACCTTTCTGTACATGATTTATCTGCTTCCAAGGGGTCCTGTTTTTGACCTTGGATGTTTCAAACCTGCTTTAGCAGCAACACACTCTTAGCCTGGAGGAATCAGGTTAACAAATTCCTTTTTGTAATAACTACATGCCTCACTTCATGCAACATGTACTATTCTCTCTTATTACATACTAAAAGAATGCAGTTTAAAAGACAGCAATACTGTAGTTTATGACGCTGTATTTTTTCTAGCCCTGCATACAAATTATATTTGCTTTTTAACAATCATGTTATAGCATCATTAATAAATTGAAATTAATATACATTTTAATAAGCTGGTCTTGTCCCATAACAGTTTTCTCTCTCTGACACCATCAGTGTCATACCATACATATAATTATATTTTTATTTTTCTTAACTTGGTAAAATACGCCTCAGCGTCATAGTAGTCATAATCATTTTTTGTCAAAATAGAATTGTCATTGATTTGTGCATGCAGTGGCATTTCATGTGCAGGTGAGGTTAAACATTTTGTAATTACAGCCCTTAGAATAGAAAATGCTAAAATGATTATAAATATAATAAAAAGTACAGAGACAATACCCTGGATTATGCTAGTTCCCAGGTTACCAAAAATAGAATTGGCTTTGCATTTATTTGTACTTTAACATAGGGATAGGGTCTTTTAGTGGTAGCAAAGGTATTAAGATTTATTTTTGTTTTATTACCCTGCCATAGTCAGTACGTTGATTTGCAGCACTTAGTATGGACTTCTTTTTCCTGCCAGTCTGGAAGCGCTTGTTTCATTTGATTTTTGTACAGGGTTTGCAAACACTGCACAAAGGCAGCTGCAATAGCTGGTTTAGCTTGTTCATTTGAATCTGGCATTTCTAAATGTTTAGCAAACACTGCTTTAAGATCACTCAAATAATCTGCAGGGGCTTTCTCTTTATTTTGGCTACATGCCTGACACACACTTGTAATTTACCAGTGCTATCCTTTTATATTAGTGCATTTCCTGTGGGAATAAAATTTATTTTAGCCTTTTCAAGTATCTGTGTTCTTATTTCATTGGAGTACCTTTCTGAAGCATCTGGTTTAAATTTGTCAAAGTAGGGTTGTAATAGTTTTTTTTCTCGGTTCCTCCGTAAACCTTTTGTAGGTGTTTTTTTTTTCTTTTCTTCTTTCAGTTAGAAAACATTTAGACATAGTATGCAAATCAGCATTAGCCCCCCCCCCCCCATTTTTTTTTAAGGTGCCAAAAAAATCTTCTGCAGAGGCAGTAGCGTCTTGTCCTACCCTGTCGTGAGCGCTTGTGATGAGCCACAGGAGTGTCAAACACTAGTGCTCCTGTCCTGTTGGAAAGGTAGAAGCTTGTTGAGAATGACAGGAAGAAGAAAGAAAAAAAAACTTTTTTTTTTTTTAACTGCAGATGCCTGTTCTAGGGATGACAGTTGAACAGAACTAAGTTCAGGTATAACAGTACCATGCTGACCTTGTGTTCAAAAATGCAGAGGTCTGAGGAACAGCAGAATCTTGTACAAGGGCCACCCTTATGGGTACATATGGGAGTGGGGTGCAGTAGCTACTGGAGGATTATTATCCTCTTTAGATGTTTCTGCTTTTTGGCCATTTTCAGTTTGTTCCAAACCTGCTAAGGCAGGATAAAGGGATCCCTTTTTACTGGTCTGTACTGCCTTTTTAACCTCTCTTACTTGTTGAAACAGTTTTTTATTAACTTCCTGCAACCCTCTTAATGCTGAATTCTTTTCCCTTTTAAGTGCTTTACTGTACCAAGAACGGTGGTGCAGCGGTTAGTGTTGCCGCCTCACAGCAAGAGGTTCTCTGGTTCGATCCTCGGCTGGGGTGCCTTCTGTGCGGAGTCTGCATGTCCTCCCTGTGGTCGCATGGATTTCCTCCAGGTGCTCAGGTTTCCTCCCACATCCCAAAGACATGCTGTATGTGGATTGGACACACTAAATTGGCCCTAGGTGTGAGTGCGTGTATGTGTGTGTGCCTTCTGTGGAAGATTGGATGCCGGGCTGGCAACTCGACACTGTAAAAACTCCACTACCAATCATGAGCGGACGGTGATCCGCTGTGGCGACCCCTAACCGGGAAAAAAACGAAAGAGGAAGAAGATGACTGTACCAAGAATAACATACTGTCATTTCTTCCCCACTTACTTTGCTTTGCTTTTTTTTTCCAAAATGCATTTCATTGTCAGCAGTTTAGTCTTATCATAAGTTCCATTTAATGGAAATACCCCACCAGCACAATTTTTAGTAAGCTGAAACCAGTCATGCAAATATTTACAACTTTCCTTCCCATAGTTAAAATACATAAAATATGCAGGTGTTCCCTTTTCAGGGTTTGATCTTGCTTGCTTATCTTTGTTCCCATGTTTCTTATTTTATAAATCAGTAATAATAAAAATGTTAGGCTTACCTTACAACTCCTGGATTCTGGCAATTCTGAAGACAGAAAATAACTGTAGTAATCCACACACCGTACAGGGAGGGAAGGGTAGGAAGTCTGTTACCGTGCAGCAACAGAGGAGAGGTTTCGATCAGCCGTTTCCACAGCACCCTCTTACTTTCGTTCCTGTGCCAGCTCAAATGTTCCAGCTCTAGCATTGCGGTTAGGATAACAGGGCGGATAGGTACTGTGTCCAGAATTGACCACTGTTTTGGACCCTCTGAGGGTACTTTCACACAATCACAATGTTAAGTCCCAGCATGCTTTTGAGCTCATGAAGTTATTTTAACAACTCATACCGCTATGTCCTGTCATGCGGTAGGCTCATGAATTTGTTTTAACAGTATATAGTCTACGTCCCAGTCATGCGGTGAGCTCATGACCTTGTTTTAACTTTACTTTTAGCTTTTAACTTTTTCTTTTCTTTCTCTCATACATTCATACATTGACAGAATAAAAATCTCTCTCTTAGATCTTACCTTTCAATCCTGAGGGTACCGCCCTCGACACAAAGCACCTCCTTGTGTTAACTTGTCTTTTACTGTATGTGTACATACATTTACTACTCATTTACTGTGGGGTCCTCTCACTATTACTTGTATATCTTACAACCACTAAAAAAAGCACAGTCATGCACTACTTATACTACATTTTGCTAAAATTGTCTAAAAGAGAGAAAGAAAAACAAAACACAAACCAACCATTTTCCCTTATAAAACAATTTCCCTGCCAAGGCTAGTATGTTTGCACACCCTGAATAGCTGCACGTCTGAGTCTCTGACTATTCCATACAAAGCAGTGTGGAATTCACAGAAAATGTATGATGGGTCCTATTCCAGAACTGTCCTACAGCAATACCAAAGTTCAGATCCAAGTCACGACACCAAATTGTTAAAGTCATAAATAAATAACATTAAGAATTTACCTTATATGCCTTT
Source organism: Protopterus annectens (assembly GCF_019279795.1). Taxonomy (NCBI): domain Eukaryota; kingdom Metazoa; phylum Chordata; order Ceratodontiformes; family Protopteridae; genus Protopterus; species Protopterus annectens. Next base: position 1,584,773,250 of record NC_056725.1, read on the forward strand.
AGTCAGGAACAACACTTTAGGATGTGCAAACAGAAATGTTATTATTACAGCGCTGGGAGACTGTCTTTATAGCAGATGTCAAAATAGTCTCTTTGAACAGAGACAAACCACATTTTTTATACATTTTTTTGTCCCATAACAGGTCCTAACTACTGTACCAAGTATGTTCTTTAACAGTGGCTGTCATTGTCATGGGGCTTTCTCCGGGTTTTTCAAAACCTTCTATGACTTAATCCTTCTATGCCTGGAATACCCCAAGGAATAGGGAGCCCTGTTTTGATAAGGCAGCGGTTCTTAGAATATAACATGAGAATAGAAGACATTGTTTCCTCTGCCTCACCCCTCAGACAAAATCCCATTTAGAATCTGTCTTTGTAAGATGAAAAAATACGTAGAAAAAAGGGAAGCCAAGGAGGCACTGGATGCCAGAAAAGATATACTGATTTTATAATTTTATTGGGTCTAGCTGTACCTAAATCCATGCCTATTCCTCCAGTTTTTGAGACTCTGGATGATGCTCTTCTGACAGCCTGTAAATAACTGGACTCTTAGAACCTGACCCTTGTAAACCTGATTGTCTCTGTAGTGCCCTCAAGTCCTGTATGTTAAGCCTGACTGTTCTGCAGGACCCAAAAATTTCATAAGTTTTTTTTTTGTATAAGAACCCTGCAGATCCAGCAATGGTGTCTGTGAATCTGGAAAAGAGCTCCACATTGATTCATGCCCCAGTACTCTTCCCAAATGGCAAGTAAAGTACAGTGCTTAACCAGTTTGAGAAGAAAGTATAGATTGTTACCAGGCATATATGACCAAATAACATACAAATACCAAATTACTCTCCTGGATTAAGTTAAAGAGAAAAGAGTGAGGAGGCATCTAATGTGGACCTGAGGGCAGAATTACTATACCTCACTCAGGCTACTTGGCTGGAGGCAGGGTGTTGTGTTACGTGTGGCTGTTATGCTGCAGAGGCGGCATCCTGGGCATCGGCTACAAGTACAGTCATAAGAAAACATGCCTGGCTGAAGCTACACCTTTTTCCAGAGGACATGAAAAGCACTGGAAAAGGATGGGAACCATAGTCCTCGCCATTTTACCACCCGAATTGGGGACAAAGCATAAAGTTACAGAAAATGACCCTTGACCTAGCACTATTCAAAAAACTGTCCAGTTTTGGAGGTATGCAGCAAAATTCTGAGACAAAATTAGGATTAGTTGTGAGGTATATTGGGAACTCCACTAGTGAAATGTGTACAAAATATGGAGGAAAGGGCCAAGACTGTGCAATATGTGAAGCAGCACTTTCACTCCCCACCACCCCATGCCGAGGTGTAAAGTAGGAGCTGCTGTTCGAAACTTGGTCCTTACTATCTCAGAAATGGAAATGGTAGTCCAACAAAAGGGGAGAAAGGTCACTATAAGAAAAAAAATGGGAGAGAAACCAGAAAGGGAACCTGAGAGTTCCTCAGATGAACTAATGTACAGCATAAATGCATCTGTAATTTGTATGTGACAGCTCAGTTGAGTAATGTTTTTCATCTCATTTGTTTTTAATCCTGAACGACTGTTTTGCATTTGCTACATATTGCTATGTTTTTGGCAGTAGTTGATAAAACCTTGTTTACTATGAATTACAGTGTTAAAATATGATGAATTTATGTTGTAACGAGTATCAAAAATGAGTGTGTTTATGAAACTGTACTGGAGTTTGCATAGTGTTTCAATAGTTTGACATTAGACATTCAGCCCTTAGAAATTTCTTGTAGGGTCTGAGAAAAAAGTCATTTTTGTAATTCAGACTTTCAATATATATATATATATATATATATATATATATATATATATATATATATATATATATATATATTTATATATATATATATATATATATGTGTGTGTGTGTGTGTGTGTGTGTTTTGTTTTTTTTTTGCTTCCTTGGAGGCATGCATTCCATGGATATTTGCATGCACCCAAGCAGGAGACTGTCGGCAATACTCTGCACTAACAAGTAGTTGTGCTGTAGTAGGTTTTGCACGAGTGGATGCTTCCGCTATCTGTGGAGCACATACACATTTTCAAAGAAAATTGCAATTGTTTTACAACACTGTTTATTTCTGTCTACATTTAATTTCCCGAGGCAGGTCCCATCTCCAAAATAATGTTGTGATATCCTATCAAGGATTTACTTGTAAGAGGAAATTCTGTGTTTGGAGTGGTGACATAAGTGCAACCCATTTAGAACTGCATACTTATTTTGATAATAAAAGAAGAATTTTGGGCTTTTTTATGAAAAGTTTACTGCCCCCCACAATTGTTTGTGTTAATTTAAAAAAGGTGAATTTCACAATTGCTGGTAGTATATAAATAGTGCAGCAAGATATTTACAGGTGCAGAATGAACTTGTTTTATATTGAATGTTTTATAAGAAAAACCTCTGATGTCCTTCGTGTTTCACTGTTGCAGTCATCACATTTGGGTTATCCCTGCCAGGGTAGCCCTTGGCCGGCCTGAATACCAGAGGCTTAGTATGTCTGCGTCGGTTACTGTCGCTTCAGGACTGACCTCAGGTCATCAGTAGTATAGATTAAGGTAGCCAACACAATTACATCAGTCTTTCTTGCTATGGAGCCTGAAGCAGAAGCAGTTCACACGAGTGCCAGTCGGCTGCTACCTGAGTTTCATCTACAGAATTGAAGCTGAAATCTTCTAAAGCTAAGTACCCCATTGGGGTCCTTTTTTCTTGCACTAACCGATGTCAGAAAAGTTAACAATTGTCTCGCCTGTGGAAAGCAAATACCACACCGAGACTTTCATTCTTACTGCATCACTTGTTTAGGCCCAGACCAGGATGTCCCCCGCTGTAATTCTGTGCTTTGTTCAACGCCAGAACTATCTGTCGTTGGGCCCTTATTGTAGCTAGATATTTTTGCTTACAGTTCTGAAACTCCATTATGGCTTCAGTAAGCCATCCGACAGTAGATCTTCCGAAAAAAAACGTAAAGATAAAGACCAAGACAGACTGCACATGTCCAAACTTACTGACAACACTCCCATTAAGCTAGTCGTCAGTTCTCCTGTCCTCAGTGAGGCGCCTTCACAGCCCCTGATGCCCACTTCTGTGGCTTCGCAGGCTGCTGCCGAGACCTTTTCGGAGTCCGGGATGCCACAAAACTCCTTCTTCGACTAAGGATCCTGTGGTCGTCTCTACCTTGGATGGGTCCAGAGCCACTTCACAGGCACTGGCTTCTGAGGAAGTCCTTCGCACTACCATTTCTTGACACAAACCGATGTCTTCTTTCGCGACTACCGTTCTTTCAAAAACGACCCGGTTTCTTTTTATATTGAATGTTTTATAAGAAAAACTTTTGTTTCAGATATGGTAACAAGCATACACAAGTTTATTTTTAAAATAAAACTTTGATTGAATGCTTATAGTAAGAAGCAAAGTCTGACTTACACAGTGTATAGAGATATTTACTACATGTGCAGTGGGTGAGTAAGTTCATTATTTGTTACATGATTTCAGCAGGGAATGAGGTTGCAGTCTTTAGGAAATAAATGGGGTCATCCTTGGTAAATAATCAAGAAGCTATGACTACATTATTTTAATGGTATACATTTTGTCACTTTGAAAGCTAAAACTCACTGTGCAGTATCTGTAGATCACCATTCTCATTTTCTGTGTTGGAAATGCTTATATTTTCTTGCTGAAGTGCTCTGTATCAATATGGTCAAAGAGCTACTGTCAGCACATTAAAAACTTGGGAAATAATAGTTGGGTAGAGTCAGGTTATGTTCCATCTGTTCCTGGAATTTACTGTTTGGCACATCTGCAGGAATGCATTATAGTGCTTTATTAGAATTACCTTTGATTGTCTGGTGGTTTAGTAGTATATTGTTATTGTTGTTGTTATTATTTACAATACTTTTTATTGAAACTGGCTTTGTGGTTGTATCTCTGTAGTTCTGTCATGTTCCTTGACCACTCGGCTCTTATCTACATCCATTGGGCACCAATCATTATGCAGTACACTGTACTTCAGCACCCTAGACAGCTCAGTGCTGAATGGGCAAGAGAATGAAGATGCATCAAGGACTTTTTTTTAGTTTTTAAGTAAAATACAACAGTAATTTTGTACAGATAATTTTAGACTTAGTGTTATATTTTACTTAAAAATTAAAAAGTAAAAAAATAAAAAAAGATTTTATTAATAAAGAGTGCTTTTTATTGAGTCGCTCTAAAAAAAAAAAGTAAAAAATAAGGAAGAAGAGTGATAACTTTGTGAAAGAACACAGACAAGCTGATTTCAGAAAAGCATTTGAGGTTGGTTTTGCTGATCCTTGCTACTTCTTCTGCAACCTCAATAACAGAATCAGCAAAACCAACCCTGAATGCTTTTCTGCTACATTAGTAACAGAATCAGCAAAACCAACCCTGAATGCTTTTCTAAAATCAGCTTGTCTGTGTTTCTTTTGCAAAGTTGTCGCTCTTTTTCCTTATTTTTTTACTTTTTAGAGCGACTCAGTAAAAGCATTCTTTATAAACAAAATCTTTTTTGTATCTTTATTTTAATACTCTGTTATGACATCATATGCTGTTACAGTAGGAGAAAGTGTAATGTTACAGTTGCTGCGTTATGACTTTAAAGCAGTGAGGAGACAGCAGTAATGCATATTCTTGTGAGAACCATTGTAGTTATATTAATAAGTAATGGAGAATTAGTTTCCATTATGAGCTGGTGTGTGTATAAATATGATTTCTTACGAAGGCTGTCCAGAAAATACCCTTTGCTTTTTAACGAGATTTGATTATTTATGGCAGAGTCTATATGAACTTTGGTATGAAACATCTTGAATCTTTTTGAATCACCCTCGTGTATGTTGTTTCCACAAGTTCCTTTGGTCATCTTAGTGGGAGAGGTAGTGATCCACAGTAGAATACCATGCTCATGATGCCTAAAGTTGTAAAGTATTTATTTCAGCCCCGTGAATGCATTTAAATGGAAATTTGAAGTGACAGTAGACTGAGTTTACTGTGGTGCCATAGATTAATATCTGCTTACCCAGTCATAGATGGTCATTATAGAAAGGATTTCCTTCCCATCCCAAGATACATTTTAATCCCCACTACCCAAAAATGCTACATTGTCATGAATATACAGTATGGTACTTTATGCCCACTCTGTCTGAGCATGCAAACTTATTTCTAGTTTGTATTATATAGATTGTTTCTAACAAGGTGATCTAAGTTTGCAGTTTGAGGCTCACTGGATGGGGGTTTCAGATTGCAGCTTTGCGTGATAAAACTGCTTTAAAACAGGATACTTATGTCCATTTAATTTCTTTTTAGCACTGTAGCCTGATTGGTAATTCAAAGATGCTGTTTGTTGGTTTCATGTCAGTTACTGTTGCTACAAAGGGACTTGTATTCCTAATTAATGTAGTTTTAAAAATCATGTACATTCTCTTTCAAGGTGCCACCTGGAATTGAAAATACCAGGAGTTTGGTTGATCTGGTTCCAAGTCCTTCTCAACCTGTCACTCAATCTGATGCCTCTAACCTGTCATCACAGCTTGCTGGGATGAGTAAGTATGTTTCCTAACATCTGCCGTATGTTAAATAAGGTTAGGAAGTTAGTTTTCCCTCTGAAGAAGTGTTGCAGCATAAATGTAAATCGGCACCTGTTTTCTGTTTCATGATCAGCATGCTGAAGGTGTCTGAACCTCTGTGAACCACAGAACACATTTGAAGTTCACTCTAGTTATGTAGTCCACCATCTGTTCACACCTTTTAACTGAAACAAGTCGGGATATGTTCAAGTCTCTGTAGCTATGAGTACTCTAAGGAAAAGTTTAAATGGTCAAGCCTGTACTTTTCTGTTTTTTTTTTAATTGCTTGGTTACTGCTTCCAGCAAGTCCAGTTATTAAGCATGAAATAAAAAGTAAAAGCCAAGGTGCTTAAAATCTGTTTCTAAATCATTATATACATGTGAGATCAATTTTGTGAGCTTTAGTCATCTTGTTGTCCAGGTACTTAATTTTCCCACAAAAATCCTTTGTGTTAACTAGTCCCAGCATTACATTATGTTTCTTAATGGTAGTCATAGGACTTCAGCCTTTTCAACCACCTTGACTGAGTGCAGATGAAGGTGACAAAGATCCAGTTATTTTCATAAGAAACTGTAGGTACAATTTACATTTATGCAGTCTGTCTGGTGTTTGTGAGAAGCATGGTGTGCCAGTGCAGCTCTTGTTTTTCTCTGAAGAAAATGGCATCTGAAAATGCGGTATCACTGTATGTAACACTTTTCACTTGTGACAAGGCGGCCAGTTGCATATTGACAGATTACCAGTGGTTTGCTACTGAGCTGCTTCTACAGCTGGTAGAAAATGCTGCAGTCTTAGTTCAGACAGTCAGACTATTAAATACTAGGGGGAAAAGAGACTTTTGCTTAAACAGTGGATCTCACAACTTGTGGTGGAAACAAACTTCACAGGAGTGGAGGAAATGTAATACACTGTATTTCATCCAGTACTCTTTGTTATTTTGTTATTATTATGAAACAGTTCTCCATTGCTGATAGTGTCATATGACATTATAGTTTTAGCCATGCACGTCAACCTGTAAGAGCAAGCAATCTGGACAAATATAAAAATAAGTGTGGGGGGGGGGTGCAACGGTCCAAAATCAGACACAGATTTTAAATGTTGCTGTTATAAATGTAGAAAGTTATTAGACTAACAGGTTTTGCATTAGTATAAATGAGATGATTATCACTGCAGAAATGACACCCCGACCCCTTGTGCAAAATGGGAAAAGGAATTGAGGATGGACAGATAAAACCTGAAACTCAAATGTGTGTCATTATTTAGTGACTTTAATGCTCAGTGATTTGCCATAAAATCCTAACTTTTTATGAGAAATAGGCCAAAAATATGAGGCAAAATCTGGACATTCTGTAAAAACGTGGACAATTGAGAGGGGTATGGTCTTTGCCTGAGGTAAAAAAATAGTGCTCTGTTTTAAGGGACATTGGTTTTGCATGAAGTTAAGTTACACAAATTTGAAAACTAAGAGGTCAAAGATTCTGTTGTTTATCTGTATACTTAGTTTACTTAGTGGTAATCAAAACTGGGACCGATTCTAAAAGGTCTGCTCTCAGTGTAAGTGACATACTCCAGTGTAAGCCTGCTTTATAGACACTCTTTACACAGCAGTAAGCCTCTTAGACCAAGGGCATGTCTGTTAGAAGCTGGCCCCAATGAGTGTTACATTAAAACACCTAGTACTTTTTGAAATCTCTGCAGACATTTGTCACAGTACTTAGGATAAGGATTGATAATAACAAACCTTTCTAGTCTTTCCTACTCTTTTGTTCCCCTCCAAACATTCCGTAGAGGGAAGAGCATATTTTTAGCATTTAAAATCAGTTTTCAAGAGCATTTTTGTTGCCAGATCACATTTTCTGAAGATAATAGGCACTGTCTGCTGTACCTAGAGATGAAATACAGCATAGATAATTGTTGCTTTTCTCAGCAGTTCACTGCTGCAGCCTGAATTTTGAGGGTAGGTGAAGCTAGAGGCCTTTATTATCCAGCATGCCTGCCATAGAATGAAAGTTTAACAATTAATGGACAGGAGGCACTGTAAAATACACGGTCTGAGAGAGCTTGGGATCAAATGCTCATGTCTTAGATTGCTTAGCTTCTCTGCCATCATGAGAGAGCTCGCATGAAAAACTAGTGTGCCTTCATTCATCTGTTCAAGTAAGCCCAAACTGCTTCTGAAAGGGGCCAGGGAATGTGTTCTTTCTTTTAGCAAGCTAGAAAAGGTATTCTGTTATTGCCTTTTTGTTTTATAAGGAAGGTATATTTCTTTCCCAAGTTAAAACTTCTGCGACTTCAACAGGATATATGTGGCATTTGATTTTCCACATGATGATCATCTAGACAACCTTCTCATACTCCAGCAAGGTGCCTGAAATGCTGCTCAAGGGCATAATGGATGCCTTGTGACATATCAGTGTCTGAGCCTACACAAGATTGTTTCAGTTTACTCGGACTGAGCTCCACTTTCAGTAAAAACTGCTACTATTTGGTCTGCCTCCTGCACTCATGTTTACCAGAGTTGTGGCTGTGTTAGTGGTGGAAGCTTTCTAAAAAAATTGCCAACTAGTGTTTACCAGCTTGGATTGACTGACTCCTGGTACCCCCCCCCCCCCCCCCCCAAGGGATACCTCTGTGTTGTCTGTTGTGGTCTTATTAGTTTCAGGTCCTGGAGGGCACCATAAGCTGGGTGAAGTCCTTTACTGTGCATTTATAGGGGATTTCCTTCATTGTAGCAGAGCTGGATGCTGTCTAGTTTTGGCTAATCCTGCCTGCAGAGAGGGCTCTGGAAGTCATCACCTTGGTGATGGTGATGCAGAGATCAGCAGTAGGCAGTACCATTCCATGTATCCTGGGCCCCAACGAGGCCAGTTTGTTTAATGCTGTATACACCCACTTGAGGGTGCTTCAGTGGATGTTAAGGTGCCAGTAATTGCACCATTTAGACACTTCAGTTGGTATGAAACTACCATGTGTGGGTGTGTGGAGGGGTGTTTCAGTCTTAGTGTCAAAACAATCAAATCTTTTCACTGCTAAGGAGGAACATGGGCTCCTGTCTGTTGTGCATGGTAAGTGGTGCCCTTAGGAAAGGAGCTTGTGCTTAAATTTGCTCAAGTTGAAGGCAGTATTTTTTACTTTGCAAGCTGTGGAAAAAGAGATGAGAGCAGCACCTAACCAGTTTTAGAGAGCTCTAAATAATAGGTGATTTTTTCCAAAGCAAGAGAGTCTATAATATTGTTTTGTTAAGGAAGGTTGGTGTTCCCAGTCAAATTGCATAAACCAGCCCTCATCACCATCAGCAACTTCATACCTTTAAGCCAGTGTTTGAGGCCTCAGAGAGATTTTTTACAACTCTTCTTGATGGGTCCTAGGCTGGATAGTCTGTTTTCCACCAGTAAGAGTGTTGGCAGTACTTGGGAGTTCCCATGCCCATGGACAGTAGTGGCTTGTGATTGTGCATTCCATAAAATTGCACATGCTCATCTACTGTGCTCACTATTTTTTGCCACTCACATGGTTTGAGATCTTGACATTTGCCATGATGAGTGAAAAATTCCTGTTTTCACAGCACTTTGTGTACACAGATGTTTATTTTGTTTTCTACTGTTTCTGACTGATTGATACACATTGAAGGAGAGGAAGGACACTACTAACTCAACAGGAAGATTCATCTTTATGCCCAGGATTTGAGATGGACTTCTGGCACTTCAGAGTTCACTGTGAGAACTAGTTTAGGTTTATTCTCCCAGACATTAGTCATTGTTTTCCACTGCCATCTGGCCTGCTGAAGGATTGGGTAGAGGGGACTTTGTTTTGTTCCAGTTCCACAGGTATTCAAGGAATTTTTGAGACCTGGGAGAGGGACATTGCAGGTCTTAGGGTGGTCTCACTGCCTTCACCAATTGGATTGACTTGATCCTTTTACCACCCATCTTGATCATGAGATATTTTATTTATATCAAACATTTAACAATATTAATACTTTCCTGGCAGCAAGGAGCAACCCCGGAGCTGTCTGGTATTGGATTAGGTGATGTTCTTTGTGCTTCACTGTTGCAGTCATTACATTTGGGTAATCTGCTGGCAGGTTGCCCTCACTCGGCCTGAATTCCAAAGTCTTGGGTCCTGCATCAATTGCTGTCTCCTCTTCCATGACGTCAGGTCGTCAGGGGTATAAAACAAACAGCCAATGCCATTTTCTTTAGTTTTTCTTGACGTGCGGTGCCCGAAGCAGAAGCATTTCGCAAGTGCCTGTCAGCCGAGTCCTGAAATATTCGAGTTTGAGTTTCAGAACAGAAGTCTTCACTAAAGCTAAGTACCCCGTTGGGGAAGCTTTTTTCTTGCTCCATACCGATGTCAGAAAAAGTTAATAAATGTAATACTTGTAGGAAGCAAATACCTCATAAGGATTTTCATTTATACTGTATTCCTTGCCTAGGCCCTGATCACAACGTGCCTGGCTGTCGGTTTTGTGCTAGATTTAACCAACGCACTATTAAGCGTCTGTATATTTTTGCCTCAAAATATTTTGGAAACAGATTTAACTACACTGAAATGTCGTCGGATAGCAATCCGACTACCGGAGTACACAAAAAACGCAAAGAAAAGGAAAGAGACAGACAGTCGAGGTCCAAAACCGATGACGAAGCTTCTCCTAAGCCAGTCGCTGGTTCGCCGGTACTCAGTGAGGCGCTTTCGCAGCCCCTGATACCCACTACTTTCGAGTTGCAGGCCCCTACCGAGACCCAGGTGGAGTCCAGCACGCCGCAAGATACTCAAAGTATTAGACCCACGGAAGTATCTCCATCGGATGGGTCCGGAGGCACTGAGCAGGCACCGGCTTCTGAGGGTGTATTCAGGCCTCAACATTTTTATATCAAACTGACGACATGCAAAACCAAAGACAAAAGCAACTTCTAAAGCTAAAAAAACATCGTATGAGCCATGTGCACAGACTGCTATGCCTAAAAAACAGATGATCAAAATGGCTGAAGACCTAATTACCAATTCCCAACCCCCTCCTGATAAGAGGCCTAGGCAAGACACTGATTATGAATCTTCAGATCAGGTTTCTATTTCTTCTGATTCCTCTTCTGATCAGGAATTATCTATACCTCCCTATGAGGATTCTGATGCAGAGGAGTCTATCCCATCTGCATCACCTCCTGAGGATTATTCATTTGGAGAAACCTTGCATACTTTGAGGGAGCATTTTCACTGGGAGAGTCAAGATTTCTCAGAATCAGAAAAGAGGCTCAAGGATTTCCTCCTTCTCCCTCAGCACAGGCCTTTAGCCATATACCCCCTGTTTTAGACATTGTGGAAGATGTGTTTTCAGAGTCAAGCTTGACCCTTGACTCATTACCTCCGGCTCCCAGCAAGCCTGACAGATATTACAGGGTCCCTGACTCACACAAATTTTTATTTAGAAACCCTGCTGCTGATCCTGAAACTATTTCACAGGGTCCAAAGGGAGTTAAGACCTCAACAGCAAAAAATCCTACACCCTCTGACAGAGATTCAAGGGCACTGGATAGATGGGGAAAGAAGGTTTATACATCTGTAACCTTGGCAATTAGGGCCTTAAAACTGCCAGTTTCATATGCTCAAATATCAACAACATGTTATGGGATTGCTGAAACAGAAAATTATGCTGATTTCTGAATGTGCAGAAAATAAAGAATTGCAGGAATTATTACATGCAGCTGAACAAGTTGGAAAGCATACTTTGCAATGTGGTTTTGATTCCTTAGAGGCCTCCTGCAGGGCCACAGTTACTGGATCTGTGATTAGGAGGCATGCTTGACTAAAAGAGCAAAATTTGCTTGATCATGTTAAAGCTAAATTACTGGATGCACCTTTACAGCATGATAACTCTCTTTGGTATTAAGGCAGAAGAGGTTTTAAAGGAAATGGGAGACAAAGCTAAGTCTATGCAAACTGTAAAAGACTTCTTACAAGTGCAGCCACCAAGATTCAGTAGACACTGGCCAACAAAAAATTGGTCCTTTCCTGTGTCCGACAGAGCTCAAAGGGGCAAATCCAGATGCCCTAAGGGTTCCATATACCAGGCACAAGATTCTTACAGGTCAAAGCAATGGGGTGCTTCTACCTCCAAATCTGGAGGAGATAAAGCACAGCCCTACAGAAAACAGTCACAATGACTTCCCTCTGCCTTCACCAAGCACTTTTGGCAGCACCCTTAGGGGGGAAATTAGCACTTTTTGCTCAAAACTGGCAGTTAATAACCCAGGACAAGTGGGTGCTAAACATAGTATCACAGGGATACAGATTCCATTTCCATACTCTGCCAATGGCAAACAGTTGGCCGGATCTGCCAAAAAATCAATGGGCAGAGGCACAGAAACAGGTTATGTCCCTCATGGACATGGGGGCCATTCAGCCAGTACCAGAACAGGAAAAAGGACAAGGTTTTTACTCGACTGTTCTTGGTACCCAGAAAGGACAATGCCTGACGGCCAATACTGGATTTATCAATTTTGAACACATACCTGGACATTCCAAAATTCAAAATGCTGACTTTGCAGCAGCTTCTGCCCATGCTGGGCAAGAATGCTTGGCTGGTGACATTAGACCTAAAAGAGGCATACCTGCATGTCCCAATAAGGGAATCATGCAGAAGATACCTCCATTTCAAGGCTGGCTTAATGCATTACCAATTCTCTGCACTGCCCTTTGGCTTATCTACTGTGCCCAGGGTCTTTACAAAATGCTTGGCACCAGTAATTGCTTTTTGCAGACAGAGAGGTATACAGATATATCCTTACTTGGATGACTGTCTCATTCAAGCAGAGAACAAGGACATTCTTCTTAAACACGTGGCATTTGTGAAAAGACTTCTAACATGCCTAGGGTACACAATAAACGAAAAGAAATCACAACTGGTACCCTCTCAAAAGATAACATTCCTGGGTGCAAGCTTGAATACAACTGCCCAGATGGCTTACCTCACGCCAGACAAACAAAGGCAACTGACTACTTACTTCAAACTGATGGCAACAAAAACCCAGTTATCTGCAAGACAAACTCTGCAGGCTTTGGGCTTCATGGCATCCTGCAGCCTACCGATTCCATATACAAGACTGCATATGAGGAAACTTCAATGGTACATAAAATGTTTAGGGAGTCAACATTGTCACAGTCTGGAAACGATGATTCCTATCATTCCCTGCCTACAGCAGGAGTTTCTATGGTGGGCAAAGGCCTGTCAACAAAACATGGGACGGCCCTTCACTCTACCCCCTGTCAGCTAAACCTTAACAACAGACGCATCAGCTTATGCATGGGGGGCCCACCTGGCAGGAAGATGCATTCAGGGCATATGGACCCCAAAACAAATGCATCTGCATATCCACCAAAAAGAGACGCTAGCTGTTCAAAATGCCCTGACAGCCTTCAAGGACTTATTTCATCCAGGACAACTACTGATAAAGACGGACAACACCACGGTTATGTGGTATATAAACAAGCAGGGGAGCACGCACTCATACCCCATTTGCAGATTAGCCTTGGCACTCTGGGACACAGCTTTGACTTACCAAATACATCTTCAAGCTCAATTCCTGCCAGGAAAACAAAATACTCTGGCAGACGATTTAAGCAGAAACCTTATGGACCCTCACAAGTGGAAACTAGATCCACACATCTTCAGCATAACAAAGAAATGGGGGAGCCTGGACATAGATCTATTTGCCTCTCCTCAAAATTATCAGTTGACAAGATTCTGCACAAGGACTTATCACAGACAAGCATGGAAAGTGGACGCCCTATCCTTCAGTTGGAAAAACCTAACAGTTTACGCCTTTCCTCCTCTGCCTCTTCTTCCCAGGGTCCTACTAAAAGTCAGACAAGAGAAACCAAAGATGATTCTAATTGCCCCGGACTGGCCCCGCCAATACTGGTACCCAATCCTAAGGAACTTGTCTCAATACCCAGCTTGGACCTTACCTCAAAGACCTCAACTACTGTCCCAGCAAAACAATCAGATCCTGCACTATCAACTCCAAACACTGAACCTGACAGCATAGCTGATCATGTAGTTATGCAAATAACACCTCTCAGCAAAGCTGTGATGGATGTCATTTTGGAAGCCAGAAGGCCTAGTACTAGAAAATCTTATGCTGATAAATGGAAGAGATTCTGTGCTTGGAATTGAGCACAAGGAACTAATACAGCAGAGCCAAATATTCCTCAGATATTGCAATACTTGATTGAGATGCTTAACAAAGGCCTATCTTTCTCATCAATTAAAAAACATGCCTCTGCCATTTCGGCTCATTACAATAAAGAGCCACCAATCTTTTCTCATCCTTTACTAAAGCAGTATCTTAGAGGAGCCAAAAGTTTAAGGCCTCCCAAAAGATCACCAGTACCTGCATGGGACCTCAATTATGTGTTGGAAAAGATCACCCTACCTCAATTTGAACCAGCTGCTACTGCGGATATGAAGTTCTTATCATGGAAAACAGCTCTGCTCCTAGCAATTACTTCAGCAAGAAGAGTCTCAGAGCTGCAGGCCCTCATGGCTGTGGAGTCTTTTATCATATTTTACCCGGACAGGGTGTCTCTGAGGACCAATCCTTCATTTATGCCTAAGGTGGTTTCCAGTGTGACTCTTAACCAAACTATTCATCTGCCAACATTTTATCCAAATCTGCAGAACAAGGGGGAGAGAATTCTGCATTCCTTGGACGTACACAGACAGCTAAGATTCTACTTGAGCAGGACTAAAGCTCTAAGAAAAACTGAGCAGTTACTAGTGACATATGCTGCAGGATCAGAAGGAAAGGCTATTTCAAAGCAGACTATTTCAAAGTGGATAAGCCACTGCATTCGTTTCTGCTACTTACACCATGGCAAACCTATGCCCAAGGGCATTAGGTGTCATTCCACCAGAGCTGCAGCTTCTTCAGCAGCCTTTCTCAGAGGAGTACCAACTAAAGACATTCTAGAGGCTGCTACTTGGGAGTTCTGTTCACACCTTTACAAAGCATTATCATTTGCCTCTCTACTCTTAAGTCCAGGGCAGGCTTTGCCACTGCAGTTCTGCAGGGCCTTATAGCCGCACTTAATGCTGTTTAGCTCCAGCCTCCCATTCCATAGCTTTGGGATTCTACCCAAATGTAATGACTGCAACAGTGAAACACGAAGAACATAGAACAGTTGTGTACATTTACCATAAATATAGATGTTCGAGTGTATTCACTGTTGCAGTCCAGGTTACCAGCCTGCCATCCCCTTTTCATTCTGAAGTTTATCTTTCCTTCTCTATCTTCTACAACCTATGTGGTCTATTTGCTTGTAGATGAAGGTAAAGTTTATATCGATGCATGTATATATAGTATATATATATATATATATATATATATATATATATATATATATATATATAATTTTTTTTTTTTGCTACCTTTTTGGGGGCACCTGACATCTGGGGCAAGATGGCATTGGCTGCTTGTTTTATACCCCTGATGAACTGATGTCATGGAAGAGGAGACAGCAACCGATGCAGGACCCAAGACTTTGGAATTCAGGCCGACTGAGGGCAACCTGCCAGCAGATTACACAAATTTAATGACTGCAACAGTGAATACACTCGAACATCTACATTAATGGTAAGTGTACACAACTGTACTTTCTGAGCACTGAGGCTTCTTAGCTCCTCAGCACAGCTGGACTGGTCATTCATATAAAAAGGTGTCACAGAATGAGTCTGCACTAGAGACTGTGGCCCTACAGCAAGAGGTCAGTTATTTGTTTAACACTTGTTAAGAGCTAGAGCTGTAGAATTTTACTCCTAAGAACTTTATTTGGATTTCAGCACAGGCCTGTTTTCAAG
Source organism: Protopterus annectens (assembly GCF_019279795.1). Taxonomy (NCBI): domain Eukaryota; kingdom Metazoa; phylum Chordata; order Ceratodontiformes; family Protopteridae; genus Protopterus; species Protopterus annectens. The sequence goes on from NC_056725.1 coordinate 1,584,788,717, forward strand.
TGTTGGTCTTACAAGTGCACATGGCTACACAGATCCTCATTAGCCAGAAATCCTACATGCCTTGGTTACCCACTCTCATGCCCAGGGTGACTAGGCATTTGACAGAAAGAGTATGAGATCCAATCCCCAAAAGTAACCTTTGGAGGTCAAAGGGAGAAAGTCTTCTTCTTTGGATCCTTACTGTCCTCAGTCTGTCTCCAGAAGATGACATCTTCTTGAGTTAGGGCAGTAGATGACTCGTTGTCATGCTTGTACCTTTCCCTGGGGATGTTTAGGAATAGGGTCTCAGGATTTTTGGTTATCCCTTCCTGGAATTGAGCCTTGGAGTGTGTGATTTTGATAGCTTGGGGACACACCTACTTTCCAAAGCTTACCCTGGGGGACTAATATGCTCTACCACACACTACCAGATTAGCATGATGTCCCTACTAAGCATATACAAGCCTTGGATGTTATGACTGCGTATGCTGCACTCTTCACCCATCAGACAGGGTGCCCCAGGAAGTGAATGGTTTAGGTAGGATTGTTTATTAGTCTGCAACTTTCATGTCTAAGTTTCAGTACTTTCTTATACTACATCTAGACTGGCAGAGCTTAATTTTCCTCCCTGAATGTGGCATCAGGGGTCCATTTCTGTCTTTTTCTGTCAATGTAGTCGGCTCTTACTGGGGTCTGTGCTTGTTGATACATTGGAAACCCTGACTAAGGCAATGGGTGCTGCTGTACACCTGTTTAGGTAGTCTTGGCATAGGGTATCCAGGGTGTGAGGTCTGAGCACAAGGCTTTTTTTTAGTCCTTTTGCTTTAATGGGAGTGTTTTTTTTTTCTAGGGACTTTAGTCTCTGTACACTGGCCTCCCTTCACTTTTGGAAGTGTTGCTTCTCTACCCCTTGTATTCCACTTTTCTGAGTAGAAGAGAAAGTGGTCACAGGTGGTCTCCATGTGTCCTCTTCCTGTTAGTCTTCTTTATCTGGGCTCTATTGGAGTCATGCATTTTCTTGCCCCGTTCTGGAGCCCATTAAGAATTATGATGGAGTCTTGGTCTTTGCCTTTTCAGAAGAGTTTCTGATGAGTTATTAGTGAGGGCCTCTGCAGAGCCCACTTTCTGCCTTGCCTGCTGATGCTCTTCTTCCAAACTGACAAACCTATCAACATAGCAAATAAAACCTGAAGAAACCTAAAGGTGTTACTGCTCAATGCTAGGAGTCTAAACAAGAAATTCCACACTCTGCAGTCTCTCCTCACTCTGAAGAATATAGGCATCTGTGCTATTACCGAGACATGGTTTAAGTCTGCAGAAAGCAATCTGGCAATGCAAGGCTTCATTGCCTTCCACACTTTTAAACCATCAACTGCACAGACAGGAACAAATGGTAGGGGAGTCTCAACCTACAAGTATAACTGTAGGTTGGTTAAACCAGAAGATGCCCTGGAAGTTAACGTATGCAAATCACCATAGACAAAGTCCCATACCATATCCTTAGCAAACTATAGCTCACTCTCTATGTCCCTAGAATCCCATAGCTTATACCCAGACCTACTGAAAGCACTCACCGTTAAACCAAATACCCACCCTATTCGTGGGAGGCTTTAACTACCTCTGTATAGATTGGGAAATATACACTGCCTCAAACTTGCAGGCACAATGATTCCTGGACTGTATTAACACGAATACCCTTGACCAGGTAGTGTGCATACCGAATAGAGGTTCAAACATGCTGGACAAGGTACTTACCAATATGGGAGAGTGCTGCATCTTGGTGGTCTAACCTCACCAGTGAGGACATAGCATGGGGGCTGGAGGCATGTAATGTCCTCACTGGTGAGATTGGACCACAAAGATGCCTCCATCAAAATAAAAATAAACTTGATAACCCCAGCAAACCCTGTAACAGTTAGGAACTCTTCCAAAACAAACTGCATCTTATTAAGCAATAGTTTGTCAAACTTCAGTTCCACTCCCAACCCCAAGTTCACAGCAGTCTATGTGGAACTGTTCACAGAGATCCTCTACAATCATGTATATGGCGGTATAGAGGCTAATGTACCTACTAGAAGTAAGCCCAAAATCAGACTAGCAAAATCCTAACTTTAATAGCATATATAACAAAAGGAAAAAAAGTTGTGGCTAAAAGTCTTAAGGCCAGTTATGAGGCCAAGGTAGCCTCACAGGCTAAAGACAACCATAAGGCCTTCTACAGCTATGTCTGAAACCTCAAAGGCAGCACATAGCAGTGTGCTGAACTGATGGTCAGTGATGCCTCCTTCAATGAGCAGAGCGATATAGTGAATTTGCTGGCTGACAAATTCAACTCAAACTTCACCCCCTCCCCATGAAATGCCTACTAGCCTAATCACTCCTAACTGTTAACAGGGAGCAGGTCCTGGTGGCTTTTGCTAAGGCCAAAAACACAGTCTGAGTGGAGCCTGACAGTATCCTGGGATGTCTCCTAAATAGCTTGAAACATGACCTGTCAGGACTACTTGAGTCACTTTTCAACTATAGCTTCAGAACAGGCTTTGTACCATGAGAATGGAGTACTGCAACAGTTGTCCCACTTCACAAGGGTGGACCATCAACCAGCCCCGGACACTACAGACCCATTAGTTTGAGATGTCAAATATGCAAAGCCATGAAACTGTAATGGAAATGATCAACAAAATCATAGTAAACCTTCAGATACTGAACCCAACCCAGTTTGGCTTTGTTAAGGGAAGGTTATGCCTACTAAAACTGGTGGACTTTTTTGAGTGGACCTGGCGAAGGCATTCAATACAATACCCCACTCGGGTGTAGTTGACAAGCTCACAGAACTGGGCATAAACTCCTACATAACTTGCTCGATTGCCATCTGGTTCACAGATAGGACCCAGGAAGTCAGGACTGTTGACACGACCTCCAATAAGAGACTGGTCACCAGTGAGGTACCTCAGGGCTCCATGCTGGCACCACTCCTATTTGGCATCTACTTCAAAAAAGTGAAGGCTAATGTCAAGGGCCTTTGGCTGACCAAGTTCACAGATGACTGCAAATTGGGAGGTGTAATAGATTCCCCATGACGCAAATGTCTCACAAGAGGGTCAAAACTCAGTGCCAAGAAGTGCATTATAGGGCCTTTTGGGAAAACTGCCACCCAAGCTGATTACTACATCAATAAGACACCCCCTATGAATTGACCCAGTAGGCAGGGATCTGGGACCATATGTAGATTGTAATCTGGCCTTTGACCAACATGTGGCCAAGGTAGTAAAAAAATCATTGTGTGTCACCCAACATATGAGTATGGGCATGGCTTCCAGGTCCAAGGAAGTCATAGTGCCACTTTATTCAGCCCTTATCATTACATCATTGAGTATAATGCCCCCTTTAACATTTACCTGACCAGACATATGCAGCAGTTGGAATGCCCACAGAGGTTTTGTATCAGAAAAATCCGGGGTATAAATACATCGTCCTATATGGATCACCTTAAAACGCTATACCCTGTCCCCTACAGGCTACTGAGAGGCAATCTATACCCTGATGGACCTTTTGCTCATCTGCAAAATGAGCAGCATCAGAACTGCTTGTGACTTAAATAAGACATATTGGCAAGACATATGTGTGTCTCAGAGGATCCCCATGCTGTGGAACAGGCTTTCCATGATGTGAAGCAGAATCTGTTCCTAATTCTTTATAAGAGTAACCTTGACCAATGGATGAGAAACTGGAAATTCGCCTGAAGTGTGTCCCTATGTCTCCTACAGACTGTAGTGGCCAAACTAATGTACCCCCCATAACATCTAGAAACCTCCTAACTAACATACCCCCTCCTAGTAAATGCCCATGATAAATAGGAATAGAGTTGGGTTGGGTTGGGTTGCATGGCTAGACTTATCAAGGCCCTGGTAGCTGTTTACCTAGTGTATATACCTATGAACCTAAATTAGGATAAATTGTCCCAGTAGTTATCACCCTATTGCTCAGGGCCATCATGAATTATTGTGTACTGAAGGATCTTTATGTATTAGACAGAGTTCAAGAACTGACTTCCTTGATTGACTTCTTATACCAGCAGTCCAGAATCCAGTCGTACTTCTCACTTCATCTGCTAAGCTTTATGTAGTCTCTCTCTCTCTCCATTCTCACTTAAGTGCCCTACAGTGAAGTGTCTCGCAGGTTTTCTGACCCTAGTATTGAACCATTATTTAGCATGCCCTGATTTGGTGGTGCTTTCTACTTCACATACGGGTGAACTTCTATTCCTTTCTTTACCTCCAAGATAGGAACTGAATTTGAATGCCTTTGTAAAAAGATGGTGAGTGTACTTTGGGTTTTCAACCCAAAGTGTCTGGTGGTTTATGGAAAAGGAGTTTTAACATCAAGCTACAGGTCGTATGAACATTGCTTTAGGATCTTTAAGCCCAAATTTTGTTAATTGGGAGCTCCTCCTGATCAGATCAGACAGCATATTGTATTGTGGTAGCTTTCCGTATAATTTGGGGTGAGTTTTTTCTTCCCTTACAAGGAAGCATTGCAGATACAGTACTGGATGCTGGCAGTGCAGAATGGTGTAGTGGCAGTTCACCTTCAAGGGGATGCATACTGCCTCGTGGATTTACTGAGCTGCCATTTGATTCCAGCTTTGCGTTTTTGAGCTTGTCTATATTCATCCATATCATACAGTAGCTGTGTTTGAATGCTGTAGATGCATTGAGATGGACTTCTCAGTTAGACAGTATTCTCCCAGTATGAACACTGCCAGTTCTGTACTTCATACAGAATTACAGTGCATGGGTGATGGATACAGTCCTCATGAGGTACAGCTCTACAGATGAAAAATTAGATATGTGTTCATATGTGTCACTTTTCCCTACCACTTTTTAATATTGTGGCTCTAAAAAAAACTTCTAGATAGTGCACCAGGTTTATGTGCATCACACTGGCCCAGGACATTGTGATTTCTAATCCTTAGACCTTTAGTTGTAAAGTTAATCATTCTAGGTAATGCTTATGATGTATTTCACCCCACTGTACTTTAGCCAGCATCATCTTTGGTATTAGACAGATGCATGATGGATGATATTTCTTCATTCTCTGCATGGTAGGGAGAAAAATTAACTCTGAGGTACTAGTTGGACAATTTCTTCCTTTCACTTCTCAACCACTGTCGAATCTGAGAAGAAAGATGCCCATATTCTAAAAACACACTGAGAGAGTGAGTCACCACCTACTCTTCACTGTCTTCCTAAGCTGCCTAGGCTCATGAAAGCAACTCTACAGTGGCCAAGTTTCCTTTATTCATCCCTCACAAAATTATCTTTTGGCCCACCTTGAATATAAAGGAGTTCTGAGTTAACCCTATCCTTGAAACCTGTCATCAAGGATTCAACCTAGCTGCTTGGAAATACCTGGGTATGGGTCCTTAAACACATAAAACTGCAGATTATTTATAATGTCTAGCCCTTAAGTGGACTTAGTGTCTCACCAGTCATTAGATAATATATTCCATTTTTTAATTTCTGGACAGTGTAAGTTTAGTCTTCTGTGAGACAGTCTCATCGCAGTCTATTAACAAGTTTGGCCAAAATATCTTTTGATCTACAAGTTGTTAATTACTTGTTTCATATGTTTTATCTACAGTTGTTTTACTTGTACAGTCTGTGAAAAAAAACTGTTCTCTTCCTTACTTGGAAGAGACAACTGTAGAGTATGGCATTTATACTGCATCCTTAGTAGGGTCTGCCTAGCCCATTCTACTTAAAACAGCAGATGAAGTAGCCAGGACTGCTGTCAGCACTGCATGCCTCATCTCTTATCTGAGAAAGATTATAGCTGTCTCCTTAAAGGAGAGTGCAGAAAGGCCATCCCAGATGCCCACTCTTGGAATGTGGTTATATGTTTTTCCTTCTCAGGGTCTGGTTCAGGACATCAAGAAGATGAAGCAGGCCCCTTACAATGTTTGATGGCCCCTGTGACCCTCCTCCATCCCTCTGTATTTTCCTCATCGAGTCAACCCCTAGGAAGAAGGCGGCAGTCTTCTTGGACCAAGGAGGGTTGTCAAGCTCGAGTCTTTCCTGTCTGTTCCCATAGCAGCCAGTCCACTCTGAGGAATGACCACACTAGCCCAACAACTGCAGTCCTTAGTATAGTGTACAACTACTTGTGGGAGGACACTTCTCTTAGTTTTCTCCTGGTTGGAGAACCATCACAGAGGATGAGTGGAATGCTGGACATGATCAGGGTAAACCATGTCTTAGAGCATTTATGTTCTGACCCAGAAAAAGCACTGTTCAGACATAAAGTTGTCTCAACAGAGGTCTCAGTACAGGCCCAAAGTGATTCACAAAACAACCATAACAACTGTCATGCCCTTGGAAAAAGGCCAAAGTGTGCCTACTAGTGCATGCCTCTTTAGTTCTGAAGAGGACAGGAAACATCATTTGTATTCTGTATTTCAGCAGTTTTTAAGAATCACCTGCATGACTCCCAAGTCCTGGGTGGTGATTACTTGGGGTTATGCTCTTGCTGCCTCAGGTTGCCTAGATGGTGTTTTTTTTTCCTTGTGGTTGCATCAGTGTCAGGTGTTTGCACAGGAGGTTCCTTCAGTTCGTCTGTGTGAGCAATATTTTCAGTATGACGTACTTCCATTTTGTCTGCTTCCAGAGTACTTACAAAGGTTCTAATCATGTAGTACAGGCCAATTAGGAACAAAAAAGAAAAAAAAAACTGGCCAGTGCATGAGATTTTTTTGACTCTTCTGCCTATGAGTAAAAGTTCAGGAAATCAGAAGACAGATTGATTTAATTGTAGAAATAGTTTGATAGAAGATTGAGTGAATGACAGATTAGTACTTTTAAAATATTGGGATGCCTTGTTGTGATAAGGAGATAAGCATTTGGTACCTTGTCTAAGGATATAAGAATCTGGTTGACAAATTGTGACTATACCTCAGCTGAAAAGAGTGTAGAAAGCAGTTGCAAAACGTAGAAGTCACACAAAACTAGTCTGCTGTGAGAGTAAAATAGTTAATGCATTTTGAACAAATTGTGTGTGTGTGTGTGTGCATGCTTGTGCGTGTGTGTGTGTGTGTGTGTGTGTGTGTGTGTGTGTGTGTGTGTGTGTGCGTGTGTGTGTCTAGATATATTTCTATACACACAAATATTTTAACTAAGTACCTTAACTAAATGTCTGCCTTAGTAAGTCCCTGTGTTTTGCTTCTGGTAGTTCAGGCCACTAGTGTGCAATACTGCCCTTGGATTTCTGTGTTTATGATATATCATGTTTTAGTTCTTTGTGAGACGGTTCCTAAATGTACCACTCATTAAGCATGCTCAGTACCTAACTGTTACCTTAAGAAAGCTCTACTGTATATTGGTGTTTCAGGGATGTTGGCCAAGGACATGTTGAAAAGTTTGAAACCAGAAGACCTGTAAAACACAGTAATCATGTCTGAAGTGTTATACATTTGCTAGTATCTGCCGAGTTCTGGTCTTTAGACACACAGTTTTCATTTAGACTATCAGAGACCTTAGGTATAGTAAAGGAGATGTTCTCCTCCTGACACACGCACACGCACACACGCACACACACACACACACACACACACACACACACACACACACACACACACACACACACTCACTCACTCACTCACTCACTCACTCACTCACTCACTCACTCACTCACTCTCGCAGTTGCTCTTTGAATCTTTGCATGCACTATATCTTGTTTCACGTATTTCCTCATCTGTCCACTTCCTTTAAATGAACCCAACTGGATCATTGGACATGAATCACTATGCTTTAGTCTGTTATTCATCTGTTTTAACAGCAGTTCCATACCCTCATTGTGACCAAGTTAAGCTTTTATTGATCAGTGGTTTCTTGTTTGTTCTGCACTGTCACTTTTACACATCATTTTGTTTTGGAGAATAGCCCTGCTTTCCAGGAATTCGATAAGGAGGGAGAGGTAACAAAGGCCTATTTTTTCTGTTCTCTCAGCACTCCATTTGCCATGTCCTTCTTATGATACCAGCTTCCTTACAAGGATGTTTAATCTAATCATGGCAGTGTTCATAATTGCTTCAGAACACTCATGTGGTACTGCCTGTTTGCTTGCCCCTCCCTCAGAGTACAGTAGTGTTTCACTGTACCTGCACTTCCTAATTATTTTATGTGCAGTGTTTGTCCTTCATAGACTACCTACCTTACTGTACCAATAATTTGTACATTTGAAAAAGTCTTATCACCTGATCTTCATTGCACTTGAAGACTTTTCTCTTCTTTTTCCTAATCATGTGATGTTTTCTTTCTATTTTACTAGATGTCGGTACAGACAGTGTAAGCAGTGCTCTAAAAACTCTAGACAACAGCCAGCAACCAAAAGCAGGGAATGATGAGTTTGATATGTTTGCACAATCCAGAAGCAGTTCTTTGGCAGAACAGCGAAAGAAGTGAGTATCTACACCAAAAGTAATTCATTTGTGAAACTGTTAGATGTATCTTTGTCATTTGTTTCCTGCAGTAGTTCCACTCCTTATGTTCCCATGGTTTGGTAATGCATTGGCTTTCTGCATGGAAAACCTGAGCAGTGCTCTCTTTTGTAATATGTCATATCCTATACTTCTGTAATAATTGCAATCCACTGGGGAGGTGGACACTAACTCAATGATAACAGCAATTGGTTATTGTTGCCATTGGTTATGAAGTACCTTTTAGACCCCATTTAGGTATGGTTGACGTTGGTTGTGATGTACATTTCAGACCACACTTACTTCTCAGTTCCTTCTTACTCAGTGTCTCCTTCCCCAGTTAGCACCATTTTAACGTACAGATTTGAATGCTTACTACCCTCGGCTTTTTATAAAAAAATGGAATATGGCATCAGAAACTGTGAGGTGGGACCTGTGTGAACCCTCAGGTATCTAGTTGTGATTCACCCCAGTCTCATACCACTGAGGAATGTAGTTGCAGCCATCTGGGAGAGGTTAGAAATTGATGCATGGTGTTCCTCAGAGTATCTGTCTCACTGGCCAGTCTTGAAATGGCCTATTGATTTTAATAGTACCTCATGACATATCTCAGTCCTTGAAGGAATTTTACTGACAGACACTTGTAATGAATGTTGATGCTGTCCCCTAGTATATTGTCTGTGACCACAGACTTTGCTTCACACTGTCAGAATGTCAGGGTCAACTACGCTAAGTTTAAAATCAACAGTTCTTTCCAGAGAAGTTCTAAAAGCAGTAGTTTGCATCCTTTCAGTCTTTGGGGTATGGGTAGTAGGCATAGGCATAGTATCTGTGAAGTGCAAATATGGCCTTTTATAGTATTAATTTGTTTTTCTCAAACTTTTTAAAAGTTTGTTACATCTCTTGGCTTTTATGTAGCAGTGTGTGTTCTGAAAGCACATTTGATTGGCATTAGGCTAAATCGTCTCGAGATGTTAAATATCACACTTTTGAATAGGAAGAGGTGCATGATGTAGATAGTTAAGAAAGTATCTATTGGTTTAAAGCATGAATGAGTAGGAAGTACAGAACACCTGATTAACTTGAGCTAGTCAGATTGAGTCCCTTCATATCACCTAACTGTTGACTTGTAAAGGCTGAACCAGTCACCACAACTACACACACACACACAAACACATGTTTATACAATTTTTACCATCCTCTGCCACCACTGGATTTCTGTGACTTATTTAGTAAACCTTAGAGAATGACTGAGATGGTTTGGGGAGACCAACATTCACTATAGTTCATGCAGTATCATTTCCTAATCACGTAGAAGCGTGGCATCTTCCTCATCAATGCTAATAATGTTCCGTCATACCAATCTCTAGCTTCTATACTGTGTGGAAAGAGGGGTCCTTACCATTAGCCTTCAGAGTCCTTTGTCAATGAGATGCTAGAAGCAATATATACAGTAAAGAATAGTAAATATTCTTATTCTTCCATTAACTCTCATACCGAGTACATCATTTTCTCTGGAGGTCCTCAAGCCTCCACAATCCTCTTTGGAGTTGTTTTATCCCTACCCTGCCTTTCATTACAGTGGAGACATTGTGTAAGTCATGTCAGACAAAGAATGAAGCCATATTTCTCCCTTCCCCCTCACTTATGAATCTTCTCTAGAGGTGTCTTTTTCCCACTGTGTTATCTTCACCCTGCACAGAATTGGCTTTATAGATGGAACCCAGCAGCACCTCCTCTTATATAGTCTTGTATTAGCCTTCCTTCTGTTCTGCCTGAAATAATTTTTATGTGGTTTATTCTGTACTTTAGAAGGCTTAGTTTTGTACTGTTTGTGTTGTTCTCCCTTTCTCCCCAAAGTGAACCAGTGTTAGACAAACAGACATCACAAGACAAACTGTTGTGTCAAATCATTGTTCTAAAACAGCTCAGAATCCACAGCTTTGCTAACTTTTCTTTCAAACAGGAACTCCAGGACAATCCTAAGACAGATGTAGGAACAGGATCTAATTTTCATCTACATTAAGTCTTACATTCTTAAACTGTCTCTCCTGCATGTACATTTTCCAGACCTTCCTTACTGACCAGCACTTGAAAAATGTCCTCTCTTCCCATGTGTTAAGGTGAAGAGAAGGTGTCCGCAGAAACATTCAGTTAACCTTGAAGGCAGATAGTCACTTTGCTACCTGTATAATTTTTAATCATTCTTTTTGGCCTTGACTTCCCCCCACATCAGTTAAGCAGCTAGCTTCTATTGCTCCATTCATTCCTTCCGACCTTTAGTAACACAAGATACTAGGAGAAGGAGGCAGGTACCCGGAGACCATGACCATCATCCTTCAAGGATTAGAAGGGTTTGTGTATACTGCTGTAACACTGCCACCTGTTGACTGAAAAGCACAATGCAATGCCTCCTGTACTGAATCCATTATCAGTGTGCACTTCCAGTCTTTGCATAGGTCGAGTACTAATAGCTGGACGCCCCAGCGATGCACCTCCACTTGATAGACAAGTTGTTATTAACTGCTGTCTCTCATCTCTCTCCCTAGCTGCCTTCTCTAGCATCCTGACTGTAATGAAACTCTGATCACCTGGAGTCAATTGAGGACTTCTTCACTGAGTAAGCCTGCTTTATTCGTCTTTAACATTGCATATATTGTGACTAGTACAGCAGATTTGGGAGTCTGTATCTGCAGGATGGCCTGACTTAGGCTGTTCTACTGTAAAAAAAAAATCTATCTGGTTGTTCTAAGTGACCCACTGCACCATTCCAGGGTCAGATTCTGCTTGAGAATGTAAGCCAGAAGATTGTTGAGAATTCCTAAAGGAGGGTAAACACCATGGTGTGTTTGGGTGATTTTTTTCTCTTTTCTTTGCCTGTAAGATTTTCATTTTGTATGCAAGTACCCTCCCACCTTCCAATACTATACCAGCTGACTTGGCTACTTTTGCTGTCCATATATGTGTCTGTCTCTGTGAGTCCTTGTGCATGTATATATTTTTAATATAATTACGTAACGCACACACACACACACACACACACACATATATATATATATATGTATGTATATATATATATATATATATGTGTGTGTGTGTGTGTATGTGTGTGCGTATTTGTGTATATATATATATATATATATAATATATCTACATATACGTGTGTGTATATATAAATATATGGGTCCCCTTCAGATGATTGAAGTTTTAAAACTTCAAATTTCGTATGGCCGAGACCATATGATTGAAGTTTTAAAACTTCGAACGTTCTGAATGGAGATCTCCATACAGCGAGGAATGGGAAATTTTCCCTTTTCCTCGCTGTAGTGCGATCTTGGAGTTGTTATATTTAAATAGCAGGGGGTGTGGGGGTAGCAGCCCCCCACGTGAGGGGTGCAGGGGGCCGTCCTGTAAAAACATCCAGGAATTTTTTTTTTTTTTTTTTTTTTTTGTTTTGCTTTCAGGTGACCAAGACGAAAACTGGTCAGGGAGGCTGCCAAGAGACCTTTAGCAACACTGAAGGAGCTGCAGGAATTTCTGGCAAGTACTGGTTGTGTACTACATGTGACAACAATCTCCGGTATTCTCCATATGTCTGGACTATGGGGTAGAGTTGTAAGAGGGAAGCCTTTTCTTACACAGAAAAACATCCAGGCCCAGCTAAAATTTGCAAAACAATACATCAGGTCTCCCAAAAGCATTTGGGAAAATGTGTTATGGTCTGATGAGACCAAGGTTGAACATTTTGGCCACAATTCCAAAAGGTACGTTTGGCGCAAAAACAACACTTCACATCACAAAAAGAACACCATCCCAACAGTGAAGCATGGTGGTGCCAGTATCATGCTTTGGGGTTACTTTTCTTCAGATGGAACTGGGGCTTTAGTCAAGGTGGAGGGAATTATGAACAGTTCCATATACCAGTCACTTTTGGTCCAAAACCTTCAGGTGTCTGCTAGAAAGCTGAAGATGAAGAGGAATTTCACCTTTCAACATGACAGTGACCCCAAGCATACATCCAAATCAACAAAAGAATGGCTTCACCAGAAGAAAATTAAAGTTTTGGAATGGCCTAGCCAGAGCCCAGACCTAAATCCAATAGAAAATCTGTGGGGTGACCTGTAGAGGGCTGTGCACAAGAGATGCCCTTGCAATGTGACAGATTTGGAGCACTTTTGCAAGGAAGAGTGGGCAAATGTTGACAAGTCAAGATGTGCCATGCTGATAGACTCCTACCCAAGAAGACTGAATGCTGTAATTAAATAAAAAGGTGTTTCAACAAAGTATTAGTTTAAGGGTGTGCATACTTATGCAACCATCTTATTGTACGTTTTTTTATTTTTTATATATTTTTTCCCCTAACAGATTTGTTTTTCATTTGAATTGTACAGGTTATAGGTCATATTAAAGGTGGAAAAAGTTTTGAAATGATTTATTGTGGTCTCATTCTTTATATCACAAAAACCTGGCATTTTAACAGGGTGTGTACACTTTTTATATCCACTGTATGTGTGTGTGTGTGTGTGTGTGTATATATATATATATATATATGCATATATGGATATAAATTTATCAGTAGTTTCAGAGCAGAAATACTTAGGAATAACCTTATCCCTACACTGTCATTAGAAGAAACATACATATACTTGCTGGATAGATTAAACAGGAAAATAAGAAGGATGCTTCATGCTCACCAAATGATATATAAAAATCAGTGCATACCAAGATTATATAATCCCCGTTACAAAGGGCCTTCTTGAAATTGATTATGTTGTATAGATCTGCAGTCGTGGGACTGCACACTTTTCTGCTGACCTCACAAGACCCAAACATAGTGAAAATTTTGAAACATAAGGAGAGTAAATCTAAAATGACTTCTCTGCTTAGTCTAGCAGAAGCGTATTGACATCAAGCAGGAATGGAAATCAAACCAGAAGTAGATAAAAATCAGGTAACAACTGAATGTGCCAAAAAGCAAAATAGAGAATATTAGGTGAAGATGAGAAGGCAAGAAATGTGGAAAATGCATAAATATAGTTGCACGGTTAGAAAACGTCTGGAAGAACCTCATGTTGATAAGGAAAAAACGCAGGAATGGTTAAGGAGACATGAATTCAAACCAAGAGATGAAAGGTTAATATTGGCAGCAAAAGACAGTGGGCTTTGTACACGTTGGTTTACAAAGTCCGTTGAACATGTGGGAGAAACAGACAAATGAAGTTTTTGTAAAACATAAATAGAAACAGTTGCACACCACGTTGCTGGTTGTGACATACTAATGGTAGAAGGACTGTGTACTGAAAGGCATAATAAAATGCAAGACTGTTGCACTGGGGATTGTGCAAACATTATGATAGTGAAGTGGCCGAAAAAGACTGGAAACATGAGCCACAAAGCATCATAGAAAATGATGGAGTCTGCATCACATGGGATCACCCATTGATAACAGTTCAAAAGATAGATGCTAGAAAACCAAATATATTGGTCCATGAAAAGAAGACAAAAGTAGCATTGGTCATTGAAATCTCCACACTCAGTGACTACAGTGTTTGCGTTCAGAGGGAGACAAAATCATAAGATGGGTTCATAGGTTGGTACTAGGCTATCGGCCCTACGGCCTATAAAAGCCTAGCCATAACAATTCCCCGGCTCTTTCTTCCCACAGTATTTACTTCCCTGGACCCCTGTCTAACAGGGCGACTGATGTGATCCCCGGGGTGAATTTCTTATCTCCCATCCAACCATCAAGGTTCCTGACGGAGAGGGCCAAAGAGGCGCTCTGCTTCACATGTATGGGCAGCCTATTCCAGAGTCTGGGGAGTCTCTGGGTCGGGAACCTATCCGTCCAGCATGTTTTGTTCATTGTGATGATAAGGTTTAGATCCCTGGAGCATGCGTCTCTGAGGGATTGGGATTTATTTAAGTGTAGCATGTCCAACAGCTCTGAGTTTGACATGGCCTTGTATGTTAAGCAGAGATCGGCTCTGAGCTGACGATATGCAACAGAGTATAGGTGGAGTTTTTTTAGACAGACAGCATAAGGCATCTGCTTTAGGCCTGTGATTCTTTTAGTGAGGTATTTCTGTGGCATTTCCAGCTCTTGCAGATGTCTTGAGAGGTACATACCAAAAGGGGCGTTGTATTCTATAATGGGTCTAATGAGGGATGAGTACAGTGGGACAATGACCTCCTTTTTTCTGGATGAAAAGCCCTTAGTGATGATGTGTGCCACATAGAAGGATTTCCTGACTGTTGTGGCGATGTGGTTATTGAAGAAGTGACCACTGTCCACCTGTGTCCCTAAGTCTCTTATCACACTTTCGGTGTTTAGTGTACTGCCACCTATGTGGTAATTCACGGGTACATATTTTTTTCCCAAAGGGGATAACTATACATTTCTTGGCATTGAGTATGAGCCCATGGCTCTGGCACCAAGCATCTGTTTCTGTAAGGCCCTTTTGTAGAATATTCACATCATTTGTGGATTCAATAATGGCTCCTAATTTGCAGTCATCTGCAAACTTTGTTAGCCAAAGTCCCTTAGTGTTGGTCTGTGCTTCAGAGAAGTAGATGCCAAACAAGAGCTGTCCCAGGACTGAACCTTAAGGTACTCCACTTGTCACTTGCCTGGAGCTGTATTTGGAGTCGACTACTTTTACACTTTTACAGTGTGGATTCTATCAGTAAGCCAGCTGGCAGCCCATCGAGTGACGTAGGGATTAATGCCCAGCTTAGTAAGTTTTTCTATGATTCCAGAGTGGGGGATGATGTTGAAGGCCTTGGTGAGGTCCAGATAGGCTGTGTGGGACCACCTTACCCTTGTCCACCGCTCTGGAGACTGATTCGAAGAAGTCAGTCAGGTTCAGGAGACAAGATCGGCCCTTCACAAACCCAAACTGTATGGGGTCCAGTGTTTGAAGGTTGCCAGGAAGGTTGCTAATGTCTTTGTTTATAAGTACCGTGATAATACATTTCATGGCCTTGCAGTTTTGGCTTGTCAGACTGATGGGGCGGTAGTTCCCAGGATCCGAGGTGGATCCCCCCTTGTGGAGTGGGATAAATGTAGCTGTGCGGCACTCAGTGGGCATGAAGCCTGAGGTGAGGCTATGATTAAATATGACACTTAGGTGAGGTGCCATTTCATTTTGTCATTTATGTAGTACACAGCCTGGGATGTCGTCCGGTCCCATGGGTGCTGTATTTTTAGATTTGGAGAGTGTGTTTTTTACCTGTGTGGCCATTATTATCGGAATTTGGCAATCTTTCGGTATTGAGATGGACCCTTTAGGGGGGTGAAGTTTGCACTGAATCAATCTGCCAGGATACTGGCAATATCCTTGGGATCAGTATATTTAATACCATTCTGTTGTAGCTCTGAGCATTGCCATTTAGATTCTTGACATAGCTATAGATTGCCTTGTGGTTGTCTTTGGAATCTTTGGCAATTTTATTTTCATGAACCTCTATAAAAACGAAGAAAAACTGGATACAAACACTAGAGGACACTCTCAGCGAGTAGTTAAGCTGCCTTTTATTAGTTAAAAGCTATTAGCTTTTAACTAATAAAAGGCAGCTTACAACAGCTACTCCGTTGAGAGTGTCCTGGTTCCTCTAGTGTTTGTATCCAATTTTATTTTCATAACTAGCTTTGGAGGATTTTATGAGGGATCTCAGCTTCTTACTGAGGCTGGTAAGGGAGTTTTTTGCATCCTGGGATTTTCCTCTTTTCTGCAACAGTTTCTTCCATTTGTTGTAAAGTTTGTTTATTACAAGGGACCACCAGATTGTCTTCCTTTTTTTGGAGGAGAGCGTCTTGGTTCCACTGGGGATGGCACGATTCATGCACGAGTGGATGTGCTCGTACAGTGCCTTAGTGTAGGATTCAACAGTCGAACTTTCAAGTCCCATCTGCATGGGTGTCATGAAGTTTGTCACTTCTGACTTGAGTAGCATGAAGTTGGCTTTGGATAATTTTTTTACAGAGGCTTCCTTACTGGGGGGGTGGGGGTGGGATGTGGATGTCAAGGGTGCTTAGCTTATGGTCAGACCTGACCAATGAGGTGGTGACCATAGGTGTGGAGCATCAATTTCCCATGTTGGTAATGACCAGGTCTAGGATATTGGAGCCCCTGGTGGGACTAAGGATTAGTTGATCCAGGGCGTTGGAGTTTATGAATTCCAAGAACCGTTGGGCAAAGGTGTTGGTACATGAGTAGTTTTCCCAGTTAATGGTAGGGTAGTTGAAATCACCCAGTATTAGGGTGTTTGGTTGTATCTTAATATTTTGCAGTATGTTTAGTAAGGTGTCAGGATCTGCAGACAGAAATGAGAGCCATGTGGAAAAATATACCCAGACAGTTCCAGTAGTAGTAGGAGCAACGGGTCTTATAAAATAAAATCTTCAATTGTGTTTAGATGCGTTACCAGTGCAGGCAACCCCATATGAATTGCAGAAGGAGTCATTACTGGGCACATTGTGGGTGCTATGAAGAGCACTTCTGGCTGATATCAAAAGTTGAAACAATACTAATTTCATGAACTTTAATTGTATTTTGACTTAGGAATGGGGTCCATTCCTGTCATGGTATTAGAAACCCAAAAGACTTGAAGAAATTAAAAAAATAATAATAACATTGTAAACAAGAACATATACCATTTGAAACTTTGCTACATCACATCTTCTTACCCATGCAACGAAAAATGTACTAATTCCCAAAATAGAATATGGACTTCTTCTAGCTTTCCAGTCTTTTGCTAACGCACATAAAATACAAACCACCATTAATAAGGTCTGCTGTTCTGCTTTTCTTACCCAAACCCAGACACACCACTACCAGCTTTTACAAAATATTAAATGACTACCAGTAACCAAAAGAGCAGCATTCCTCTTTTGCGCACACATTTCTAAACCATTACAAATGGGCCACTGCCTCCTCTTAAAATAAGGTTACATATAAATCAAATTAACTACACACTGAGAGAAAGTCAAGAAGAATGACTAACTCATAAGACCACAGTTCAAAACTTGCACAAGAGAAAAAGCATTTTGCAAGCTAGGACCAGCCACCTGGAATAAAGTGCCTTTTGAAATCAATCAGAAAAGCACTTTGGAGTCATTCAAAAGCAAATTAAAACTTAATCTGTGCATACCTGTATTAGTTGTAGCACACTACCTTGTATAATTTGTAATGCAGTACTGTGCCAGCGTCATGACTGAAAAGGGTCTAACGGCCAGTCCACTTACCTGGTTAACAAACTGAAATAAGTACGTGTATGTCTGTGTCTGCTTAATCTGTATATCCAGGTATATATATTTATAGAGAGAGAGAGAGACAGAGAGAGAGAGAGAACGTCTGTGCTAGAGATGCTAGCCAGGGACTGGTGGGAGTGAGCAGTCGATCCCATCTTGTCTACTGGAGGATGTGTATTGTTGGAGTTTAGCTACAACTACTTCACCTATGGAAAGACAGTCAGTGGAGAGTGTGAATGTGACCAGCAGTATCTCTCAGTGCTTGTGCTGAGATCTCTCCTTTTTAGCATTTGCTTCTCAGGTCTCCAAGCAAAGATGCAAGACCTCTGGCTAACAAAGTCTGTGGAAGACTGCAAACTTGTGTTTAAGTCACGCTGTGGCACCCAAGCAGTCTAGAGTGAACTTTACGTAGTAAAATTTTGGGGAACTACAAAACGGGCTCTAACTAATTGCTAACAAGTGTATGTCATCACTTTTGTTAGACAGTCCCCTCCCCTCAAAACAGCAATACAAAACAAAAATGTTGTCAGGGACCTAGGAACTTGGTTTGGTACCTCCCTCTCTTTTGACCATTAAGAGGTAGTGGTTGTTAAGTAAGAAATATCGTCAAAGTCTAAGGAGGTAATAACTTTCTTATGTTAAGCATTGATCTGGCTAGTTATCGAATACAGTACCCCCTCTGGATTTATCTCATTAAACATATCAAACAATTAGAAAGACCCTAAAGGTCTGTAACCAGAACAATCACAGACCTAAAGTACTTGAGCTACCAAGAGAAGATGGAAGCTCTCTCCCTTTATTTAGTATCTTGTAGACTTTTGAGGTGAGACCTATATCTCAGTTGCCCCATCGGTAAAGACCATATTTCCTTGAGCTGTCTGTATCTCCACAAGTCCAGTAAATATGCTAATACAAGAATGAGGGGCGTCAGTTGTCACCAATAGATATATGAAACACAGTGGAGGGCTAGGTTTATAACCTCCCAAACCTCTGGAATAAACTTCCCTTGCAAGTGTTAGCTGTGTGACTCATTATCTTCCTATAAACATATCCTAGATGACTGGGTGTGTAGCTGTAAATTTAGTCCAGGATTGACTGGTACTGACCTCCTCAAGAAAGGAGTTGCAGCAAGAAAGAAGATATTGTCAAGAAGTGAATGGCTGTAAGACTTGGTGAACTTGGAATAGTTATGAGATGTACAAAACCTGCTGAGTACCTTCAGCTCGCTGCAGACTGCATTGCAAACCCAGTCTCAGTTCTCATCAAAAGTTTTGTTCAAGGCTTCCACGTCCCTGCTCTTTGAAAAAAAAGGTCTTTATTATTACCCGTTATAAAGAATGTAATTCTTCTGAAATCTCTAACTTCAGGCCAACTGCCATGCTTAACCCCATTTTCAAAAGTCCTGGAAAAGTGCATTCATAAACAACTCCTTCAGTACTTCTTACAAAATGATCTCCTAACCTTAACACAGCATGTTTCTGACAAAGACCATCAAACCACTACAGCTCTCCTCAAATTTTCTGATCCCTTTGTCTCCAGCCTTATTAATGGTAAGTTTATGTCTTCTTTTTTTTTCCAGATCTCTCAAAAGCCTTCACAATGGTATCACATGAGAAAATTCTGATTCAGATGTCCATTCCAAATCAACTCTTCTATGGTTCTCAAACTACCCATATGAAAGATATCAGTCTGTCAGATTGCTCCCCCCCCCCTTTTCTCTTTTAAAACAGGTGTTCCTCAAGCTCTAGTCTCAGTTCACTGCTCTTCAACATTTTCCCCAATAACCTGTATACATGCTGTCAACACGCTTGCCTTATTCAGTAAGCAGATGACTCATCTGTCATCTACATTCCATAATACAAGATGCCTTCAGCTCAAAATTCCTTGAACTGTGTCTACATCAAAACCAACTTTTACTCAACCTCAGAAAGACTAAACTACTACTGCTATTAGTTTTTTCGTAAGTCCCATACCATTGTTAAAAGTAACTTCCATATTACATCTCTAAACAAAACAGCTATAAAAGTAGTTAAACATAGATGACAACTTAAAGTATGATCTTCACATACAAAACTGTATAAAAATTCATCAAAGGCTAGGTCTGCTATATAGAACAAAAAAAAATCCTTACTCCTTCTAAAAGAATCACAGTAGGTAACTTGTATCTTTTACCCTATCTTCTCTATGGCTCATCTGTTTTGACTAACAACCAGATCTCTCTCAGATCACAGTTGGAGCAATGCTTTAATAAGATAGCTAGATTTACAGCAAACCTGTCACATAAAGCTCTGCGTTGCTTGCTCTCTCCTGGTTAGACCTTCCACATCAACTGACCCATACACAACGTCTAACCCATAAAATACTATATAAATCCTCTACCTGCCTTTCTCTCTCTCTCCTCGGTACTTCATCACCATTTCCCAAATCACCCTCTGCACTCTCAAGACAAAAATCTGCTTGCAGTCTATCAACCAAAAAACAATGGGGCAAAGTCTGTACTCAGACTCCATTGGCAAAATGTGGATCTCTCTCCCAAATTCAATTAGAACCTCCATGTATTTAAGTCGTCTCAGAGAATTTCTCATTATCACATGACTGTGCCCATGCACCTCACCTGTATGATTTACATCAACCATTCATCTCACCATTATGATCAAGACCTTCTACATTGCCCACCTGATCATGAAGGGATTCACATCCAGATCTAGTGAGGTCATTGTTCCCCTGTACTCTTCACTTATCAGACCAATGATCGAGTACAATGCCCCATTCGGGATGTATCTCACCCGACATCTGCAGCCATTGGAGAGACCCCAAAAGTTCCTCACCAAAAGGATAAAGGGACTCCAAAATCTGTCATATGCTGCCAGATTGAAGAAACTCCAGCTCTATTCAGTCGCATACCGTCTGCTCAGAGGTGACATGTGCCTGACATACAAGGCCATGTCCAACCCAGAATTAATGGGCATGCTCCACCTCAAAAAATCCAAATCCACCAAAACCACTAGAGCAAGCGACTTAAACCTTAGCACGGATATAAATAGGACGTGCTGGAGGGATAGATTTATCACTCAGAGACTCCCTATGCTGTGGAATAAAATCCCGGTCCATGTGAGGCAGAGCACCTCGCTGACTCTGTTCAAGAGAAATCTAGACCTGTGGATGGGAGATCGTAGGTTTACCCCGGGAATCATCTCTGGGTCACTGCTGGACAGAGGCATAACAAACTAATGGGCACAGTATTTTTTCATATAAGGGGTGGCGTAAGCCACAATAATTTGGGCTAGGCTTATAAATGCCTTAGGGCAGATAGCCTAGTATAAACCTATGAACCTATGAACCTATAATAAATACTTCATATTCGTACTTGCCACTCACCGTATTATCTATCTGTACCTTTCAACATGTGCTCTCTCCCCATTCTTAGGGGGGGCTTGTATGTCTTTTTTTAATTTTTTTTTTAATTTCCTAACATAATAGACTATACTTCTATTAATTTTGTATCTACTGATTGCTATATTTGTCAGCTTTTTATGTTTTATTACATCACTGATGTCTTCGCTTGCTTTATTGTATCCTGTGTATTCCAATGTCAGATTTTATGTCTATATTCTTTTTTATTAATTACATCTATACTACTGTTTTATTTAGTTTTATCTAGCTCCCTGCAGCTTTTCTCCCCAAGTCCCTACTGAAGATGGGTATTTATTACCCAGTCAGTCTGTGCCAGTAAACAAATGTCAGCAAGTAAATAAATATATATACACACATATGTATGTATGCATGTGTTTGTGTGTGTGTGTGTGTGTGTGTGTGTGTGTGTGTGTGTGTATATGTGTAGAGTATATGTTTGCAGAAATGTGATTGTCACTATATGCATGTCTGTAGGGGGAGAAATTGGTATGGGGGACCAAGGAAAAGCTGGAACTGAATTTATCTTCAAGCCTAGCCACTGCAGTTACTTGTACTTTCTACCTGTATCTGTAATGTTTGGAGAAGTCTGTCAAAGTGAATTTATGGATCCTCTTTCACTCATCACAGTTAGTTTCTAAAGAGGAGTAGAAAGCTAGTTTGATGTGGAGTGGGAACTTATCCAGTACATTAGAGATTGATTGTGAGAGACGCCTGTCCCCACAATAGGTGCTGCTGATGTTATGATGTAGATTAAGGTCCTTAGAGTGGGTGTTGGTATTTTTAAGGGGTTTACGTATATGTAAGAAGTTGAGTAGGACTAGATCATATATAGCTTTGCTGGCCAAAAAGATGATTTGTTGGAGTCTGTGTGATGGATTAAAGTAGTAGGGCTTTTAGATGCTCTGTATAACTTAATGAGGTCATGCTATAGGTTTTCTTTGTTTAAAAATACTGTAGTTTTCAAGCTTTGTAGTAGGCTTGGATAGATACATGCTGAAGGGGACATTATATTCCACTGTAGGCCTGATTAAGGGAATAACAGATGCTCATCATTAGATCACTGTTGCAGCTGCATTAAGCAATATGAGACATCCTGCCAAGGTTTAGACCAGCTGTCCAGCTTCCATATTTTTAGGACTCCTTCTATGCATCATAACCAGCGATGTTCACAAGGGATGCAGAGTAAAACAAGAGACTAGGGTGCCAAATCTTCAGAAATTTCTTGCTACCAAGGTGTGCACTCTTCTACAGGCTTTGGTACTTCAGTCAGCTAGCTCTCCATCTAAGCCATACAAATAAGTTTCCTGTTGAGGATTGCCTTCCATACGTTTTTTTTTTTTTTTTTTTTTTTTTTTATATAGTAGAAAAGTGTTTTGTTCCACTGATTAATTTATTTTAGTGCATCTCTATCTTTTTGGTGACTTGTCACGAGAACATTTACCTCAGAGCTTAGGTCTTATTGTTGGACTTCCCTGAGACAATTCCTGGGTAAAATTGTATTTTTGTCATACAAAGAAATTTGCTAGAGAAGTTTTTCTATAAGTCTTATAATTTAGTTGCCAGGATGGTGTTTGCTAGCTTTTCCACAAAGTTTACTTTTTCTGTCAGAAATTGACTGACACCTCTCAGCTGTGCTGACCACTTATCAGGCACTATTCTTTGCTGTGAGCTAATCCTAACTCTCTGTGGAGATTCCTTAACTTTTTATCAATTTCAACACCTTTTTTGAATTATCAGTTAAGACTTAGGCAAAAATACATTCATATAAAAGAAAACAAACCACATTAACATGTTTATAGTTACAAGCATTATATATCACATATATTTTGTATAACTATCTTCAATCCATCATTACGTAAATTGCTCAGTTCCTGCCTTCCCTGAAATCTCACTCCAAAACAATATTCTGCATGTATTGTTCCCACAATTTCAATTTTTATCAATGCAATTTGCTCTTACCCTTTATCAATTTCCCACTTCCAGTTCTTTTATCAGTTATAATGTTCAATCAAATATAATTATAATTGGTTTAGACTTTGATTTCCATTTTCTAGTAAATGTTTTTTGGCAGTCACCAGAATTAAGGTTAACAGGGCCATGCTATGTCTAGGCAATTCAAACCCTGTATCCCAGCTCAAAAAATAAAATCCCTTATTTATATCCATTTGCTCATCCAATATTTCGGAACGACTACTCTGTAGGGAATATTTAAAGTATGCCAACTCATCACACTCCCAAAACATATGTTCCCAATTACCCATTTCTTCCCCACCATACCTACAACATTTGGCATCTACCCAAGGAAAAAATTCTTTGTAGTCTGCTAGGGGTGTAAAAATACCTATGCCATACATATCTCCTCCTATTATTTCTTTGTGAACTGCTTATCCAATCTCTCTTCTCGGTTATTTTCTAACCTCCCATGATTGATTCCTAGAGTTATCATGCAATGTTTTATATGTGCCATTAATTGGCCCTTTTTTAACAGCAGCTTCTGTTCTAGATTCAACTAAAAACTCTACCAGAGCAGATCTTTCACTTAGAATTCCTCTGTTCTTTCTCTTTGCCTGTACTGTGATATCAATCCCTGATAGAGAAGGCTGTTTCTAGCCTGCAGTCCAAGTGCCTTCTTGGCCTCTTCCTATTTTGTTACCTTTCCCTCTCTTATTTGCTCCCAATACCTTGGTTCCTTTGCCAGTTTTCTCCAGTAAATTCCTTCCCCCTCTTGCCTATTCTGTGTACCCCTAATTGCAGCCATCCCTATTGGCAAAATCTCCTTTCTCCATTTTCATGCTGGCTTCTTTCTTTGAATAATTTCTGCTACTTAAGAATATAATATTTCTGTATGGCTGTTGTTCTCCTTAAGGATCTGCACCCCAAATCCCACTCTTTCCCTTTTTCATGGATTTCACCCTGGTTTGTCATCTGCCCTTTCTGCTTTGAATTACAACTTTCTGCTTGTGTTATGTATATGAGCCTTAACTGTGTAGATAGAAGTTTCTACAGAAGTTATAGCTAGTGAGTGGGGTAAAATGAAGAAGGAGTTTAAAAACAGGGTAGAAAAAAAACGAAAGAGAGAATGATAAGAATTAATGGGAATTATTTTGAGTGGCAAAGGGAGTCTTACAGAACAAGAAGAGCCACAACTGCACAGTGCTAAAGAGAAAATAAGGGAGTATTTGGGTAATGTGCATGAGTTTAGAAAGATTGCTGCTAAGCAACTATTTTTTTATAATAACTCAGGAGTGCAAAAACTTAGTACAGCAGCTTGTACAACAGCTTGGGCAGCAGAAAGTAGAAGAGTTGTCACCAAACCTAGGAAACGTATAACAAGAATAGTAACCAGAGATCCTATGTAGATATTACAGATAATTCAGACACTTCATGATTTATTTTTTGAGTAGAGAAATATGGAAATCAGTAAAAGCACAAATGGAAAATACGTATGGAAGACTTAATTATGCAAAGATTAGAGGTAGATGAGGCTCATCAATTAACAGTTAAGAGAGAAGGAAATGAGTTAAAAACTTTGATATGTAGTCAGTCTTCAGGAAATTCCCCAGGAACAGATGGTATGCCTGTGAAAGTCCGGAACTTGAGAGAGAAGGTGATAAAGATCCGGAAGATTTTGTTTAACATTGTTTTAAAAGGAGGGGAAGGGCCAACATCTTGGAAGAAAGCTGTGGTGGCTGTAGTAGCTAAAGATGGTAAAGACTCATCAGCGCCAGCTTCATATAGACCCATTTCAATTTTAAAACGTGATTGTAAAGTGTTTGTCTGTATTAGATAATAGAATGTCAAATATGTTGCCAAAATTGATAGATATGGATCAATATGATTTTGTCATGGGGAGGCAGCATACATTTAACAGTGTTACTAGAACTGCAGTGTTCCAGAGGGAAGCAGAATGTAAGAAAATACCACTGTTGTTGATGGGTCTTGATGTATTGTAAGCATTCAACAGAGTAAGCTGGGATTTTGTGATTGAGACACGAAGCATTTGCACTCTCTGATACAGTAATAAGGTTAATTAGGATGATATAGAAAGGATCGGTGGGAAGAATTAAAGTGGGAGGGTTACTCTCTAATAAGTTGTGTCTGAACAGAATAAACACGCAGGGGTGTCCTGTTTCTCCTTTGTTATTTGCTTTATATTTTGGGATTCAGAAATTCAAGGAAATAATTGGTATGGTTTTCAAGAAAGTTTCAGCTAGACAGTATCTGAACTCCAGGCACTTTCTTCTCAACCACTTTAATTGATTTTTCACAAGTACAGGGTTTCACTTTGGGCTAATTCTTCCTTTCTACCTAAGGTGGTGTCAGAAGCTAGCCTCAACCTGTTAATCAACCTACCAGTCTTCTTTCCAAAATTCTCAAACAAGGGGGAATACATGCTTCATTTACTATATGTTCATAGACAGCTCAGATTTCACTTTCACAGGACTAAAGGTTTTAGGAAGTTGAAACAACTGTTTATATCTTTTTTCTAAAGCTAAATTAGGCACAACAGTATCAAAAGTGGCACTAGCCAGATGGCTTATTGATTGTATCACCATAATTCACAGGAGCAAAGGCCTGTCATTACCAAAATACCATAAAGCACAATCCACCAGGTCGATGGCCACACCATCTGTTTTCTGGTCTAAAGCACCTATAAATGACATCTGCGCAGCTGCTACACAGTCCAACACTCATACCTTTTATAGCTTCTTACAAGTTGGATGTATTATCTAGGAATAGGGCAGCTTTTGGCTCCACAGTGCTCCAGAATATCCTTCCGTAAGGGCCACTCAATATTACTCTAGCTAGGCACTCTGTCCTATCCGTTTAGAAGCAGGTGAAAAAGATAACCTCAGATATTATAGTTATGTAATCACAGTAACTCAGCATCTTTGTTGTCTGCTTTTGTCCTTCCTCAACTTCCCACCTACCATTCCTCCATCCCTTTTTGTCTGGACCCTGGTATGACAAAGGGATATTCCTGACTAGTTTCTGATGTGCGGTCTGCAGAGTTTCCTGCTGTGATTTCTTTCCTGTTTCCCACCTTTTCTTCTTTTGTGCTATTAAACCAAAAATTACTACAGGCTCCCTTTTTCATTTTTGGCATTGAATTTGGATAAGTTGAGGGCACACACGATCTGAGGTAACTCGCAAGTAACTAGGAGATTATGGGTAAGGGAGGAGCTCAAGCTACAGAACTGAGCCTAAAGTCTGCCAAGTGGCAGAGGACAGGTCCCAGGGTCAGAACAGAGACCCAGCAATTGAGGAAGGATGAAAACAGACAACACATGAGTACATAACTGTAATTTGTGTACCCACACATGAATTGATTCAGCAGTACCCATATGTATGGAGATATAAGATGAAGTATTTAGGGGTTTGTTTGTTTCTTTCGGCTTTTCCCAGTTAGGGGTCGCCACAGCAGAACTCCGGTCCGCTAATGATTGGCAGTAGATTTTTACGTACTGGCTTGCCGGGCCTAACGCACAACCTTCAACAAGCTTCTTTTATGGCAGCTAAGGATATGTGGGAAGAGATTAAACAAATATAATACAAAAACTGAGAAACTGGAAGCTCTAGTTTATGGATATGGGATAGTAAGATACAAGCAGTGAAAATGTTTAGTGCTTTTATTTTTGCATACAGGTCAGACACATTTTTATCAACCAGAGAAGATGTGGACTAAAATTAATAAAGGCTTGAAGGGATTTTTTTGGGAGGAAGACATCAAGAGTTAAGTGTGATAAGTAGATCCTTCCACTAGAACAAGATGGTATAGTATTACCTGATTTGGAGGAATATTTTAGAGCTACACAATCAAGGCTCATATGCATACCACCAGCAGAAGATTATAATTCAAAGTGGAAAGGGATGATAATGAAGTGGGAGGAAATTTAAGAGATAAGGAGAGAGAGCAGAATTTTGGATGCAGATCCTTAAGGAGAATAATATCTGTACAAAATATTGTATTCATCAAGTAGCAGAAAGCATTCTAAGAACTAAGCCACCATGAGAATGGAGAAAGGAGATTTTGCCGATGAGGATGACTGCAAGTCAGGGTACAGATAATAGGCACTAGTGGGGCATCATTTATTGGTGAAAATTGGCAAGGGAACCAATGTATTTGGAGAAATTAGCTAGAGAGTGAAAGGTAATAGAATGGGATGAGGCCAAGAAGACATTTGGACTGCAGGCTAGGGATTGTCTACCCTACCAGAGATTGATGTCTGCGTATAGGCAAAGAGAAAGGAATAGGGTAATCCTAAGTGAAAGACTGCTCTGGTACAGTTTCTAATTGAATGTAGAACAGAAGCTTTTGTTACAAGAGGGCTAATTAGTAGGGCATATAAAATATTGCACAGTAACTAAAAGAATCAATCAGAGGAAGTTAGAAGAATTTGGGAAGAGAATGCTTAAGCAATTTACAAGGGAATAATGGGAGGACATATTAATGGCACCCACATATGCAACAAAGACTAGAAGATTTAAGATTTTTGCTTGAAAGTATTTGCACAGGTATTTTTATACCCCAAGCAGACTCAAATAATTTTTTCTCAGGTAGATGCCAAATGTTGGAGGTGCGATGGAGTAGAAAGAGGTAACTGCAAGCATATGTTTCGGCAGTGTAATGAGTTGGCAGATTTTGAAAATTCCCTACAGTGTGTAAGTAAAGAAATGATTCTGTTGACCTGGGCACAGGATCTAAATTGCCTAGACATAGTACGTCCTTGTTAAGTTTAGTTCTGGTGGCTACCAAAAAAGCAATTACTAGAAAATGGAAATCAAAGTCTAAACCAGCTGTATTTGAAGGATAGAATATTGTAACAGGGTTAAAAGAAAAATAGAAGTGGGATCCTTAGAAAGTGAAGGAGCAAATTACATAGAAATAAATGGAAATTGTGGGACCAATACAAGCAGAATAATATTCAAGCGGAGGAGATATGAGGTTTAAGGGAAGGAAGAATTGAGAAATTTAATGTAATGTTGGACTGATGATAGCTGTAAAATGCATATGAGATGTATGATATGTAACCAGAAGAAACATGTTAATATGGTTTGTTTTCTTTTATATTAATGTATATTTGCTTACGTTTTAAGTGAAAATTTAATAAAGGTGTTTAAAAAAAGACTAAAGTGGAAAGTTACAAGGAACAATTTCTAACATTTTCAAACTAGACACTGGCATCTCCCAGAGAACTTCTTAGAATTCTAGGGTTTATGATGACTACTATTCTTATGACTCTTATGGCCAGATGAGAAAGGTTCAGTGGTTTGTCAAAGCAGTTTCAACTCAGTGTCAGCACGCGCTGTCTTTTCAAATTCCAGTAATGGGGTTTATGAAAAGGGAGCTAAATTGGTGGGCCAGTCACTTGTCCTTCAACCCAGGTCTTCCCTTTTCCTTGCCAGCCCCTACTTAGTCTTTAACAATGCATGCTTCAGTTTTGCTTACAGAGCTGTGTCCAAGGGAGTGAAAGTGTGTAGTATCTGTGGAACAAACATTTTAATCACACAGATATCAAGGAAATGATGGCTTTAATAAATGCTGTCAAATCGCTGAACCATGTTTGGACTCCAGGCCCTCTGTTAGTAATCACAGACAACATCACAGTGATGTGATGCATAAACCAGTTCAAACTAGGTTCTATCCCTTTTGCAAGTTAACTGTTGTAGTCTGGGATCTAGCAACTCAGTTTAATTTGTCTCTTTAGTCTACGTGTATCCCATCAAGAGTGAAACACTGTGGCAGGAAAGCTGAGCAGGACTAGGACAGAATTCACAAATGGAAACTGCACACTGGTGTCTTCAAAAAGTTGATCCATCTGTGGGGAACTGCTCAACTATATCTGTTTGCCTCCAGCCAGAATAGACAATTAAAGAAATTCTGCTCCAAGACTACTTGCAAGAAGGCCTGGAAGACAGATGCATTTTCATTCCCTTGGACAGGAATGTTTCTGTTTGCTTTACCAGCCTTTCCTCGGATACCGAGAGTTCTTCTAAAGACTCTGAAGGATTCTACAAAGGTAATTGTGGTTGCCCAAGCAACAGTATTTCTTTCTTCGTTTGAAAATGGCCAAGGGAAAGTACCACAAACTTCCTCAAAGAATGGACTTAATCAGGGCAGGAGGAGTTTGATACACCCCAACCTTCAACTTCTTCAATTGACTTCTTGGATGATAGAATTCTAATACTTTTTATGCACTGTTTATTTCTGAGGACCTGCAGCATGTCTTAAGGGAGGCAAAGAAATGTGTTACTAAAAATCATATATGAGTAATTGGAGAAGATTTTTTAGTTGTTGCCAATCTAATAATCATAATCTTTCTCCACAGCATCTGCCAAGATGCAACTGTTGTACAACATACTGATGACTCAGCATTAGTCTGCTCAGCCAATAACTCCCATGAACTCCTCTCCATCACCCAAAAAGCCTTTAAAAATACCGAAAACTGGTCTCTTAACAAAAACCTTTTACTTAATCCCAGAAAGACCAAACTGTTGCTGTTTAAACCAAACAAATCCACTCCAGTGCCCAACACATTCAATATCATGTCCAGAAATGGGGCTATCATCTATCCAGACACTCATACTAAACTGTTAGGAGTGACCATTAACAACAACCTTAAGTCTGATCTACATATAAACCAAACTATTAAAAACATCCACAAAACCTAGGCAGTCTTTATAAAAATAAACTATTTCTAACACAACCTACTAGAATAACCATAGCTGAAACCCACCTCCTCTCCCCACTATTATATGCCACTCCTATCTTTACCAACCTACCCAAAACTGAAATGGACAAGCTCAAAATCTGCTACAATCACATTGCCAGATTCGCCACCAGTAGCCCCCACCATGCCCACCACTGTCAGTCACTATATCAACTTCATTGGCTTGAATTCCCACATCTCCTCTCATTCCACCAACTCTCTTTTGCTCATAAACTCCAATTTCCTGAAAGAACACCTGCACTATCTAATCAACGTAAACTACAAGCTAATCCCAGACAACTTCTCGCTAGTGAAAAAAGAATAATCAAGGTAATCAAAACCAGTAACTCAGCAGGTGACTCCCTATTCCCTAACTACCTTCTGCCATTATCTCTGCCAACTCAATGGTTACATTCAAAAAAACTACTAAAAGAACACCTAATACTCGCATGGAAATGCCTTTGCCACCTCCCAGGTTGACCTCCTGTTATACTCACCCTCCCACCCACTCTCTTGCTTCCTGTGACTTCAGTCCCCTGAGGAAGAACCATAATTTCCCCCTAACACCTTTCCCAACAGTCCACGAGAGAACATATGCTGTCCCAAACCCAGCCACTACCCACAAAACCAACCCTAACATTCTCTCTCATGCCCATCTTACTTATGTTTGTCTCAAGCAATGTTATCTCTGGAATCGTATACATTCCATGTACTGTCCTACTTTTAAACTTTTAAAACCATGGTATTTTGATAAATCTTGCTAATACCAATGAATATTGTACTTTGATACTGTAATCCTATGCAGTGTTGTAAAATCATATATTTTCTTAAGAAAATTTGCTTGGCATGTATAAATAGCTTATTTGTATGTTATTATTCTGTGGAGCTTTTCTTCCCAGGCCTCCTCTGAAAATGGACATGTATCCAGTCGGAATCTCCTGGTCAACAAATGTAAAATAAAATAAATAATTAGGTTTGGCTTGCCAAAAAGAGTAGAATGCTAATGCAGGTTAGAGAAAAAAACATGGAAAGAATAACAAAAATATAAAACACCTCAATTTCTTGAAAACTTCATAATGCTTCGCAGTTGTACTAAAAAACAAATAAACAAAGACATAAAAAAGCTATACTATAATAATTTTCAGACTAATACTAAACACAACTCTAAAAAATGTGGACATCCATTAAAGAAATCTTACATCCCAGCCAAAAATTCAAACCAAGCCCCTCTCCCGATAACTCACCACTTAAAACTGCAATACAGTTCATTTCTTATTTTATAGATAGTATAGCATCTCTAATCAGAGTCCTCAACATCTAATCCAAACCCTGCCTAACAGACACACATCACCGCATCCACTTTCACCTTCAAACATGTGCCCTCATCCTATATAAAAATACTCTTTGCTCTTCTTCAACTGATGACCTTCCAAGCAAGTACCTAAAAATAGCAGCGAGTAGCATTACCTGTCCTGTCTCAGTCCTTATAAATAGGTCAGTCCAGGAATCCCACATGCCTTCTCTCTGGAAAAAGTCACACATTATCCTCTGCTCAAAGGAGGAAATTCAACAGACATTATTAACTTTAGACCTATAGCAATCTCATCTCACCTTGCCAAAATACTTAAAAAATGTATTCAAAAACCATTGCTGGACTATCTCCTGCAGGAAGAACTCCTACCCCTGCACAACATGGCTTCTGTCCTTCCCGTAGTACTTGCACTGCCCTTCTAACCTATATAGATATTGTCAATAAAACTAGAGACAATGGCAAACTAGTCTGTTCCTTATTTCTAGACTTGTCTAAAGCCTTCAACACAGTTTATCACAACAAACTTCTACTTTAGATATCCTCACTAGGTCTCTCTCAGCCAATCCTTCTGTGGTTCAAAATGTACCTGTCCAATAAATATCAGTCAGTAAATGTCACTCCACACTCTTTCCTTACCTCCCAGTCACCACCAGTGTATGATAAGTTGCTATCCTTGGGCCCCTCCTCTTTAACATTTTTACCGACACCCTCTGTACATCCTCACAACAGGCCACCCTAATACAATACACATATGATTCCACTGTCATTTGCACATATGACAATGTTACACCTCCAAAAAATTACTTAGGAAGCTTTAACAGCCATTGAAACATGGCTTCATGACACAGAACTTATGCTCAACCCAAAAATGACCAAACTGCTACTTTTTTCCCCAAATTCATCTCTCATGAAAAAACAAAATGTAAAGTCCTGTCTCTCTTGATAGTGCAACCATTGAAGTCACTTCTCATAGCAAATTATTAGGAGTGATAGTGGATGATGATCTTATATCTGGCCTGTGTATACAAAATTGTGTAAGAAAAACTCATCAAAAACTAGGGATTCATTACAGAGTCAAAACTCTTCTTACTGATGCAACTAAAACTACAATTCTACTACTCGTCTCCTCCCCACTCTTTTTTATCATGCTACCTGCCATCCGTACTAACCTCCAGGTTCTACAAAAGTTAAATAACTGAGAAACAACTAAAAAGAAATAAAACAAATATTTAGCCAAAGGCTACAGACCCACAGAAAACAAACTTTATTAAACTCTAGTGCCTCGGCTTAAGCCTTCAGGGAGTAATAAAACAAAAATCAAATAGCAGCTTGTATAGAAATAACAACACAATTAACGAATTATACTTAAATAAAAATATTTAATGAATTAAAATTAAATGAAATACTTAAAATGATATTCTACATTTAAACCATGGGGTGATAGGGTGCAATAATTCAAAATATATTTGGTCTCTTCATGTAACAGTTAATCTTTAAGTAAATTATCTTTACTGAATTTGAGCACCACATGTTCTAAAATAGTTGTTGTCTTTCGGCTTTTCCCAGTTAGGGGTCGCCACAGCGAAACTCCGGTCCGCTAATGATTGGCAGTAGATTTTCACGGTGCCGAGTTGCCAGCTCGACTCCCAACCTTCAACGAAGGCACGCCCATTCACGCATGTCTTTCGGAACGCCACTTGACCCACGGGGAGGACATGCAGACTCCGCACAGAAGGCACTCCCCGCACACTAGCTGAGAATCGAACGGGAGAACCTCTTGCTATGAGGCAACAACGCTACCACTGCACCAAATATAGTAACTTGTAATAATAATAATGCATTACTGTGATGACATTGCTTAAAATACATAGCTATAAGGCTCTCATCTCTTTGTTTCATATGAACTGGAAGCTTATTCCAGAGAAGTGGCAGTCTCTGGGAGATCTTCTGCATGGCCTGTTTATGTCAGAGGCTAGGTTAAGGTCCTTGAAACAAACAACCGTCATGCAGTTTGATTTACAAATGTGTAGCATTTCCATCAGGGCTGGGTCAGAAACTGCTCTATAAGCCAGGCACAGTTCACCCCTTAGCAACCTTTAGGAAACAAAATACAGTGACAGGGCTGTTAGTCTTTTCATGTAAGACTTGTTTTGTGTACCCTGATGAGAAACCTCTGTGGTCTCTCCAGCTGTTGCAGGTGTCTGGTGAAGTACGTGAAAAAGAGGAGCATTGTACTCAATTATTGGTCTGATGAGGACCAAGTAAAATGGAATTATAACATCCTTAGATCTAGACATGATGCCTTTACTTATAAGATGTGCCACATAGAAGGATGTCCTTACAACAGTGGATATGTGGTGGTCAAAGTTCAGATTACTATTCACCTGAGTACACAGGTCACGTACCCCTGGGTCTGCACATGTTTCTGTTAATGTATGTTTGGCTATGTCTTAAGTGATAATTTAATAAATGTGTTTAATGTAATTAGCAAGGATGTCAGTTTTCCCAAAGGGAATTACAATGCTTTTTCTGCATTTAACTTTAATCCATGGCTTTGGCACTAATCATTTATCTGCGTTAACCCTGTCTGCAGTATGTCAACATTGTTGGGGGACTCGGTGATTGCTCCCAATTTGCAATCATCAATGAACTTCTTCGGCCACATGTCATTCAAGTTTGCATGGACTGCTGAGGAATAAATTCAGAACATTAAGGGGCTCAGCACAGAACCCTGTTTTACACCACTTGTTACTGGTCTTTTGGTAGAGGTGAAGTCACCTACTTTGACAGTATGTGTTCTGTCAGGGATCCAGTTGGTTCCCATCTGGCAATGCAGGGGTTGATTCCAAATTGGGAAAGTTTTTCTATAATAACGGAGTATTAAGTAAATTAAAAAAAATGTTTTTTTTTCTTTTATCAAAAACTGCCAATAGTATCTAAGCAAATTAACCTCTTTATTAGTAACTATATGCTGTTACAAAATGTATATTTTTCTTATTTTTATTAACTACTTTATTATTGTTTTTAACATCCAAATTCCTATTAATTTGTGTTTGTACACAATTATATCCAGTAATAACTTACCAAAATGATTCCATCACTAAGCCTTTCCCATAACCCGTAGAAATGAACATACTATTCGTTTTTTGGTCTTCACTAAGGAAACCAGGCTCTTCATTACAAAGTCTGCAAAGATGTAATAATTCTCCATAAGGTAAAGAAGAAATCAGATGTGGGTGATGACAACTACTACCTGTAAATATTGTCCACCATCTGTTGATTGTCTATATATAGTTGTCTTTATTTTTCCATCATTCAACCCTTCTAATTTTAAATCTAGAAATAAACTAACTTTGCTGCTTGTAAACCGTCACATTTAAAATCATACCCATTATTTTGTCAATCCTTAATAAAATCACCAATTTCATCATTACCCCATTACAAATAAATATCAAATCATCAATATATTTAAAATGATTAATAACGTATTTATGCACAAAATCATGTTCATGTAAATATTCATTCTGAAATAATCCCATAACAAAATTAGCATACAAATTAAAACTTGAACAATGCTATAAGAAAGTTGCTAAATATGCAACAAATACCCCTTTTAGAACCCACCACTGTGTAGCATTAAAAAGCCCAGGTTGGTTAGAACTGCCTCATCAGCTAACCCATGCACAGCTTTTTACAACCTATAAAATTATCCAGCATCCATATCCCTGTCCAGCACTAAAATCCATTCTGCACACGACTTCCAAGATGGCTGCACATTGAGTAACAGCTTAATTCTTGTTCTCCCAGTTTCTGGGTAAATTTCATTAGCTGGCTAGTAAGTTCACTGCTTGGATGCCATGAAAAAGAACTACAGAGGACCTGAAGAAAATCAGTTGCAAAAGGCAACGGAAAAACACTGACTGGGAAATGTATTGTAGCTGTTCAGCAAAAAGTAGTGCAAGCTCAAGACATGACTTTCAGTAACCTAGAGAAAAGTATAAGGTAACTGCACATAGACATAACTAAAATAAATGAAACACCGATGGAGTATATCAACTCAAACAATAAAAGGCTGGAAAAATGGAAGAAGCTTTAAACATATATTCAGATAAGGTGATAAAACTGCAAAAATCAGAGGTCGAAATGAAGAAAAGGCTAGCTGAATATGAGACTGCACAAGAACAGATGTTTAAAAAAGTAATGGAATTAGAGGACAGAGCACATGGGGGGAAACCTGAGATTTTCTGCTGTACCTGAGAAGCTGGAAGGACCAGACTGTATTCATTTTATCACAAATAAGCAACTGGTTGATATTCCACAACAGGAGTTGTTACAGTTGTTACTTGAAAGGGCACATTGTGTGTATGCTTCAAACCTGGCTATGAGAAAACAACCTAGACCCTTAATACTAAAGATGCAGTCTTACCAGCAGAAGGAGTTGATTCTAACAAAACTATGGCAGAAGGACAAAATATTAAAGTGGGACACAGCAGAGTACTTGTGGAGAATGACTACTCATTGTACACCAGGCAGAAGAGGAGTAAATGTATCCCATTATTCAAGGAAAGTCGAGAAACAGGCATGAGATTCAAACTGCTGTACCCAGTTATCTTCAAAATATTTTTCCCTGGAGGAACAAAATAATTTCTTGATGAAGTGCATGCTAAGGAAGAAATACAAAAGTTTGTCCAAGAAAAAGTGAGCTGTGAAACAGAAGGAAATTATGCTACTTGTTCTTCTGGTAATAAAGACCACAGAGAGACTGTATCAGTGAAACCTTTTCCAGTGTTTCAATGGAAAATGCCTGAAAGAAAAAAGCACAAAAGTTGACTAGAAGAATTGAGAGTACATTGGAAATTAAGCAGAGACACGGTTTGGGAGAAGGAGATGAACAGGAATAGAACAAGTAAATCTAGAAATATTTGACTTTCTTGGAATTTATTAAACTTGTTGGGGTCTCTAAAGCGTATGCCCTACTTCATGTCATTAATGTTTGGAAAAGTACTCAGGAGAGGGGAAGAGGGAGAAAGTTAACTGTGTAAGTAAAACAAAATGTTTTTTTTAATAGTGCTATTTAAATAGTGCATGATTTTCTTTGCATTTTATAAAGTAAAGTTTTTTTCAATTATTTTTAAGTGAAATGGGGATACTAATCCTGTTTCCCTTTTCTGCTTGTACTGTTTGAAGAAATGCAGGCACTGCAATAACTAAGATCTGATTAAAAAAAACATGACAAAAGAAAAAGTAGTGTGTTTTTTTCATATTCTTGATTATGGGAATGACAGGGTTAAGGTCATTAGCTTAATGTAGTAAGTTTTAAGAGAAAGCAAGTAAATTTAAAAGAATATTGAATATTATAAGGCTTTTTTCTAGTAAATATTTTTGTGTCTGGTTCTCCTGTCTCTAGCAGGCAATCTCATAAAGAGAAATGGTTTGGAGAAAATGTTTTCTGAAAGCATTCAAGTGTTTTCCCATCTGAGAAAGTTATAAAGATAAGATAAATCCAGACAGCACATAATAGAACCACAGGGCTGTACCATGCATCTTAGCACAGATAACTTTTCTCTTAGGTTAGCTCGAGTCTGTATGTGGCTGTCAGTTCTGAACATTTGTTCCTGTTAGGAGTGTAAAACTTCAATATTTGAAGATCTTCTTAGTTTGGTGTGTTATTATTAAGTTAATAGGTTTTGGGGGTATTGGGTGTATGTGTATTTTTGTTTGAGGGTTTTCAATGAAACAAAAAGTTGTGTAACATGTGATATAGGCTTAAATGAAGATGACAAGAAACAACTGCATAAAAGCTTAACCTGCCAAACAGTACATGCATGTAACGCAAAAGCTGAAACTAGACATTTAACAAAAACGCGTTTATACATAAAAGATGTGAATACTAATCTCTCAAGAATAAGATGCTTTCTTTAATGTCTTTAAGCATTGATGGTCTCACAGAAAATACAAAAAAAGAAAGAGTAGTGAACTATATTAAAAATGTAGAGTGTAAATAGCTATGCTACAGGAGACACACTTAGAAAGAACTGAACATATGAGTTAGATAAAGAAAGTTTTTCAGAATGGTTATTCAGCGGAATGCCTTGAGCAAAGGAAGAGAGCAGTACTTACATTAATTGCAAGAAGAGCTCCAGTAGTAATAGGAGAGGATAAAAAAGACAATAATGGTAGATTTGTAGTACTAAGGGGCTACTGGCAAGGGAAGAGAATTACACTGGCATGTGTTTGTATTCCAGGGAAAACTGCTATAACTGATCTTAAGAAAATTCTGGGAGAAATAATCAGCTTTTAACAAGGAATATTACTTATAGATGGGGACTGGAATTTGATTTGCAGTAGTGAAGATGTGTCTGGGGGCCCAGAAGGGAACATTTAACAAAGGAGGGTAGATTTTAAAGAAATTTATGAAAGTTTGGCATGGAAGATTACTATGATGCAGTGAATTTACATATTAGCCCCCAAAATACAAAAACTGGGCTAGGCTAGACAGAATTTACATTTCACAGGAACATGTGAATTTGATTGAAAGTCTTGATACGCACCCAATAACTATGTCAGATCTTGTGCCAGTAATAACTAAAATAAAAACACAGGGTAATGAAATAAAAATGAGACACTGGCACTTTCCAAGCTATCTGTTGAAAAGAGAGGAATTTAAAGAATGGGTAGCAGAAATTATTCAGGAGCTATTAGAGAAGATGAAATTTCCTCTGAAAATGTAGCCAGGGAGTGAGAGAAAATTAAACTGGAATTTAAAAATAGAGTGGGAATAGTGGAAATAAAAGAAAGGGAGATATGGTTAATAAGTAAGAAGAATTATTTAGAGGGACTGACAAATGTTAGTGTTGCGAAATAGGGGGGGGAATCTCACAGGACAAGAAGAGAAGCAACTGCAGAATGACAAACAGAAAATAAAGAGATTACCCTGATAATATGCATAAGTTTAGAAAGATTGCCATTAAGCAACTGTTTTTGATAATAACTCTAGAGTACAGAAATGTTTAGTGCAACAAAAGTAGAAGGGAATTTCACCAAACTTAGGGAGCCTATAACAAGGAAAATAACAAGAGATCCTGTAGAAGTATTAGAACTATTTGGGAAATTCTGTGAAAGATTGTATAAGGCATTGAAATATGGAAATCAAGGAAAGGTACAGATGGAAATGTTTAGGGAAGAATTAAATAAACCAACATTAAAAACAGTTAGGATAGGAGGGCGGCCACAGTGGTGCAGCGGATAGCGTTGCCGCCTCACAGCAAGAGGTTCTCCGGTTTGATCCTCGGCTGGGGTGCCCTCTGTGCGGAGTCTGCATGTCCTCCCTGTGGTCGCGTGAGTTTCCTCCGAGTGCTCCGGTTTCCTCCCACATCCCAAAGACATGCTGTAGGTGGATTGGACACTCTAAATTGGCCCTAGGTGTGAGTCTGTGCATGTGTGTGCCTTCTGTGGAAGGTTGGGCCCCGGGCTGGCAACTCGACACTGTAAAACTCCACTGCCAATCATGAGCTGACAGGTGATCCGCTGTGGCGACCCCTAACCGGGAAAAGCTGAAAGAAGAAGAAAGAAAAACAGTTAAGATAGGAGGAGATGAGATAAAAATGGTGGTGTGTAACTACTCTACAGGAAAGTCCCCAGGAATAGATGCTATTCCTGTGAAAGTTTGGAAGCTAGGAAGGAAAAAACTGATACAGATCTGGAAGGTTTTGTTATGTGAATTTTGTGGATGGGAGGCAAACATTTGACAACATTAACAGAACACTGATGATTCAGAAGGAAGCAAAATGTAAGAAAATACCACTGTTGTTGATGAGTCTTGATGCAGAGAAAGCATTTGACAGAGTAAGCAGGGACTTTATGAGAAGAGCAATGTAAGCATTTGTATTCCCTGATAAAGTTATATGGTTGATTTGGAGGATATATGAGGGATCAGAGGTGAAAATTAAAGTGGTCTCTTTGAGAATCTCTGTTTGAACAGAAGAACCAGACAGGGGTGTCCCCTCACCCCTTTATTATTCGCTTTATATTTAGAACCATTGGCAAAGAAAATAAGGGACTCAGAAATCAAGGATGTAATTGGTATGAGTCAAGAAAAGCTGACTCTATTTGTAGGTGATGTTATTGTATACCTGACAAAACCAAAAAGGGACATTAGAGTGCTGTGGAACATATCAGGACAGTTTCAGATCTTTTCAGGATGCAAAATTAATGAAGCTAATGCAAAGGTAATAGCAGTAAATTATGTATCCACATATGAATTGGTTTAGCAATATCCATAAGTGTGGGGACATGATAAAAATTAAGTATTTAGGAGTATGGATTAAAAATTATTCCAGTGTGGCAGCTAAAGATATGTGGGAAGAGACTAAACAAAAGCTAATACAAAACTTGAGAAAATAGAAGCTCTGTTATATGGATATCGATAGTAAGATACAATGTTTTAGTCTTTTTAGTCTTATACAGGTCAGGCATATTTTTATCAACCAGAGGAGAAGTTGTAAATAGCAGTTAATAAAGACTTGAAGGATCTTATCTGGAGCTGGAAGATGTCAAGAGTCAAGTGAGATGAGCGTATTCTTCCAATAGAACAGGGTAGATTCGGATATACAATTTGAAGGGATATTTCAGAGCAACACAGTTAAGGCTCCTGGACATCGCACAAGCAGAAAACTATAATTCACAGTGGAAAGAGATGATGATGAAATTGGGGGGGGGATATACAATTTGAAGGGATATTTCAGAGCAACACAGTTAAGGCTCCTGGACATTGCACAAGCAGAAAACTATAATTCAAAGTGGAAAGAGATGATGATGAAATTGGGGGGGGGGGGGGGGGGCTCAAGAAACAAGGAGAGACTGGGATTTTGGATCCAGATCCTTAAAGAAAATAACAGCAGCCATGCATAATATTATATTAAGTAGCAGAAAGTATTCCAAGATCTAAGACAACATGGGAATGGAGAAAGGAGATTCTGTTGATAGGGATGACTGCAATTAGGGATACAGGAAATAGGCAAGAGGGGGCTGGAATTTATTGGAGAAAACTGGTAAAAGAACCTAAGTGTTAGGAGCAAACAATTATAGGGAAAGGTAATAGAATAGGAAGAGGCCAAGAATTTATTTGGACTGCAGGATAGAGATTGCCTTCCCTATCAAGAATTGATATCAGAGTGTAGGCAAGGTGTAAGACACAGGGGGATCCTAAGCTGAAGACTAGTACAATTTTTAGTACAATCTAGAACAGAAGCTGCCGTTAAAAAAGAAATAATAGTGCATACAAAATATTGCATGATAACTACAATCAGAGGAGGTTAGAAAGGATTGGGGAGATTGGATAAGTTCAAAAAGAAACAGTGGGGGACATATATGTATGTCTCCCAAATGTGCAACAAAGTCTAGCAGATTTAGGATCTTTGCTTAAAAGTGTTTACATATGTATTTTTATATCCCAAGCAGACTCCATAGAATTGCTCCTCAGGTAGACAGCAAATATTGGAGGTGTGATGGGGAAGAAAGCTGTAACTGGGAACATACTTTCTGGGAGTGTAATGAGTTGGCAGACTTTAAAGATTCCCTGTAGACTGCTCTGTCAGAGATACTGGGTTAGCAAATTAGTGTAACTAAGGAAATTATTTTTTGAGCTGTGATACAGAGTCAGAATTGCCTAGACATAGTAAGGCCTTGCTGAGTCTAATTATGGTGACTGCCAAAAAAAAGCAATTACTAGAAAATGCAAATCGGAGTCTAAACCAATCAGATGTATAGACTTGACTGTACCTGAAGAGATCAAAACAAGGTACTCAGAAAAAAGGAAGCCACCCTGGTGGGCATCAAGCATAAATAGGTTGTACAACAAGAGGAAGAAACTAATGTCTAGAACAAGAGGGAACTGACTCAGCAGAGGAAGGACACCTTCCACAGCCTGAACAAGCAAATTAGATATCTTGTAAATCCTCTAAAGCCAATTATGAATCTAAACTAACATCCCTAACTAGGATAATCACAAGGCATTCTTTAGCTATGTCAGAAATCTAAAGGGAATGCTCAGTTTTGTGCTGAACTAGTAGTAGACGGCACCACTGGTACCGTGAGGAAATTTC
Organism: Protopterus annectens; assembly: GCF_019279795.1. Classification (NCBI taxonomy): domain Eukaryota; kingdom Metazoa; phylum Chordata; order Ceratodontiformes; family Protopteridae; genus Protopterus; species Protopterus annectens. Next base: position 1,584,829,959 of record NC_056725.1, read on the forward strand.
CAACCTGCTAGTAGACAGATTTGGAACAAACATCACCCCCTTGTCTCCACCAGACATACCCCAAAGCATACCTGTCACCAGTCCTCTACCTAGTATCTCGAAAGAGCGGGTCATAACTGCACTTTTCATGGCCAAAAACACAGCCTCTATGGGACCAGATAACATCCCAGTCTGCCTACTAAATGGTCTAAAACAAGACTTGGTGGAACCATTTGGTACTCTCTTTAACCACAGTCTAAGTGTTGGCTTTGTCTCAGCAGAGTGAAAAAACAGCAAGAGTAATTCTCTTGCACAAAGGGGGGGGGGGGTCCATCAACTTACCCTGGGAGCCATAAGCTTAACCAGCCTTATCTGCAAGGCAATGAAGAGAATCATCATGGACGTTATCAACAGACATTGGTGACCTTCAAACTCTTGAACCAACCAAATTTGGCTTTGTTAAGGGTAGATCATGCTTATTAAACCCGGTGGACTTCTTCGAGAATGTCATCAAAGCCCCAGATGAAGACAGAACACTACATACAGCCTATCTTGACTTAGCCAAGGCTTTTGACACAATCCCCAACTCAGTCATCATTGAGAAACTCACCCAGCTGGGAATTAACCCATATGTCACTAGATGGGTAGCCAACTGGCTCACCAGCAGAATGCATACAGTCAAAGTTGGGGATCCCACCTCTACCAGCAGACCAGTTACCACTGGTGTACCACAAGGATCTGTGCTGGGCCCCCTATGTTTGGAATCTATTTCTTAAAAGTTCAGGAGAAAATAGATGGCCTGTGGCTTACCAGATTCACCAATGACTGCATACTGGGTGCAGTCATTGAGTCCCCTAATGATGTTGACATACTACAAAAAAGGGTTTACACAAACAAATGATTGGTGCCAAAGCAAAGGACTTAAACTAAATGCAAAAAAATGCATTATCATCCCTTTCAGCAAAGGGTAACTCCCAGCAAATTACACTATAACAGTACCCCCTTTAGCTCAAATCCTGTGATGAGAGATTTGGGAACACAGGTTGATAACGACCTTAACTTCAGTCACCATGAGTCCACAGTGGTAAGGAAGGGCTTCTATGTTACACATCTCATAAGTAAGGGCATTGTATCCAGAGCTAAGGATGTTATAACTCCCTTGTACTCATCACTTGCCAGACCACTAATAGAGTACAGCGCTCTCTTCTGTATGTACCTTACCCAGTTACCTGCAGCAGTTGGAGAGACTTTGTAGGTTTCTCACCAAGAAAATTCAGGGCCTTCAACACATGATATACTTGGAGAGACTGAAGGTCCTGTCACTCTACTCTGAATCTTATAAGCTACTGAGAGACAACTTGTGCCTGGCCTACAGAGCAGTCTCAGACCATGCCCTAATTGAAATTCTGCACCTCTGCAAGTCAAATGAGGCAAGAATCAATTGCTCTAGGGATATTAACCTAGTCTGCAACATTAACAGGACATGCTGGAGAGACAGATATGTCTCCCAGAGTTTGCCATTCCTCTGGAACAAACTTCCAATTCACATAAAACAGAGCTCCTCAATGACCCTATTTAAGCTATTTAAGCATAATTTAGACAATTGGATGGGAGACCATAAATTTACCCCAGGGGTGTCACCTTTATCCCTTCGGATAAGGGTAGTCAGTGATGATCATATACTCGCGCTGCAAATATAGACCATACAAACTCGGTCAGTAAGGGAGAAGTATATAACATGGCTAGGCTTATAAAGGTGATAGGGCCAGTCGCCTATTAACCTCCTATGAACCTATTAACCTATAAGAAATAGTGAATATAGTAACAGATAAAACAACTGGAACTGAGAGCTTTAAAAAAGGATAGGAGCAAATTACGTAGGAAAAAAATGGGAATTGTGGGAATGATACATGCAGAGGAAGAATGAAGTTTAAAAGAAGGCAGAATTTGAATGAGCCATGTAATGTTTGACCGACAATGACTGGATAGATTGTATGGGATGTATAATGTTTGTGTCTGCAATTATGTCAGTATGGTTTGTGATATATAATTTGTGCAACTAAAATTATATCAATATGGTTTGTGTTCATTTATATCAATGTGATTGCCTATGTCATATGTGATAATTTAGTGAAGATGTTTCTTGTTTAAAAAAAAACACGTTAGAAGCAGGGGTCATAGGGCATGTTCCTGCAGATCAGATAGGAAAGGACTTTTACTGCAGAATATTACTGGTTCCAAAGAAATAGCACTCTTGGAGACCAGTTTTGTCTTCTCTCAATATTTTTGTAAAGATCCCAAAATTCAGGACGTTGACTCTACAAACAGTGTTAACTCTGATGCAAGATCAGTGTGTTATGGTATGTTCGAACCTCAAAGATGCTTACCTTCACATTCCAATAGCAAGCAACTTCAACAGATTTCTAAGATTTTGTGTGTTTGAGTCACATTATCAGGTTTCTGCATTACCCGTTGGTAAGTCCTCTGCACTATGAGTGTTTCCCAACTGTCTAGACTAAGTAGTGACCCACTGCAGATTGCAAAGGTATCTTCTCTCCTAAAACAGCTGGGATGCCAGAAGAATATACAAAACTTCTCCCTTACTCCATCACACAAGAATGTGTTGTTAGGTTTCCTGATAGACGTAGTGTTGAAAAGGCTTTACTTCCTCAAGAAGAGGTAGATTTATATCTGAATGTCTTCCTGAACTTTTCTCACCAGTTTCAAGGTACTGCCAGATAATTTCTCAGGATAGTAGGCCTTATGGCTTCTCCTCATAATTCCCTATGCCAGGCTACATATGAGATTTATTTATACCTAAAAAAACATGTGGAGCCAATATTTTAATCTCGTGGAGTTTCAGATTACAATCTTGGGCTTTATTAAGTCAGGACTACATTGGTAGAGAGATCAGATGGCTTACAATTCAGGCCTCCCTTTTTCTTCACCTACCCCAATGTAATCTATATTGACCAATTCCACAGATTTTGCATGAGGAGCAGTTAGTTTTAAAAGGAGTAAAACTGCAAGGGCTGTGGGATAGCTGAGAGAATAAAACTTATCAATGTCAAAGAAATGTTAGCTGTGGTTAGGCCATAAAGTCTATACATCATTTTTGGGTTCCAGGTCTTCTACACATTATGACAAACAAAACCACAGTTTTGTGGTACATTAACAGGAGGGCACTGGGTCATACCCTTTGTGTCAGCTGGCAGTGATAGCTTGGGAGTTAATTCTTCAGTATTCTTTAACTCTTCAGGCATATTACATTCAGTCAGAGCAAAACATAGTGGCAGACAATCTGAGCAGACCCTCACAAGGGGGAACTCGGTGAAGAGGTCATTCAGGAACTGATTCAGGTGTGAGGAACACCTCAGATAGATCTGTTTGCCTCCTTTCTAAACAGACAACTAAACAGATTCTGTTCCAAGACTTTTTGCAGGTAGGCTTGGAGAACAGATGCTGTAGCATTCCCTTGGTTGTGGATGTTTCTATGTGCATTTCCAACTTTTCCAAGGTAAATATGTAGATTCAGAAAGACTCTTCAAAAATCATTGTGGTGACTTCCTTCTGTCATAGGCCACATTAATTTTCTCTTCTTATAGAATTGGCAAGGAGAAAGTACTACAAATTTCCTCACAGACTGAATGTACTCACTTCAGACAAGGGGAGCTTGATACACCCTAACATAAGACAACTTCAGCTTATTCCCTGTGACGAACATAGCACAGTTGCGTAAGCTGGTCTTAACTGTAACTGTAGATATTCACATTCTTCACTGCTACAGTAGCTGCACCCACCCAACATCCCTCTTCTTGTATACTGTTTTAGTGGGATACAAAGTTAGATTTTGTTGGTTATATCTTAGATTAGTTCAGGATGAATTCACCATTTTTTTGGTTAGGGCCAAAAAAGTCCTGAAGATTTTTAGTCACTCAAGCTGTTAATGTAGCTCCCCCCAAAAAGGGCATAGCCTGTAAGCAGCTAATGTGACAGTGGTGGGGAGGGGATGAACACTTTTGGAGACTGGCTGGTTGCTGTATCCTCGGCACAAGACAACCCATAGGTTACTGTAGCCGTGAAGAATTCAAACATTTTCTGTTACAGGTAAGTGCAACTTGCGTAACTGTACTTTTTTAAGAAGCAAGCAATTCACATCTAGTTCTGTTAAATAGAAGAAGACACATAAATAACTTTTTTCTCTTATTGAACCCTACAATTAAAAAGATACAGTAGAATGAAAAGCTTGAATACTTTACCTTATATTTGTATTCAGCACTGATTATATATCAGAAAAAAACTCCAGAAAGTCTACAAATTAAATCACTGTGCACTTAACCTGTTCAATAAAACAGTAATGTGAACTGGAATCCAGCAGCTATGAACAGCTTGTAAATCAGTTGTTCAATAAGTAAGTTGTGCCTTTCGGCTTATCCCGGTTAGGGGTCGCCACAGCGGAACTCCGGTCCGCTAATGTTTGGTAGTGGATTTTACGTGCCAAGTTACCAGCCCTGACGCACAACCTTCAACAAAGGCATGCCCATTCACGAATGCCTCCACACAGAAGACTCTCTAGCTGGAATCGAACGCGACAACGTCTTGCTGTGAGACGACAACGCTACCGCAGCACCACTACTGTGTTCGTTCAATAAGTAAATAAATAAATAAATAGTACTAGGTCATTATATGTGCTCAGGTTAGTACATAAATAAATAAATAATCTGCAGCCTATATAGATCTAATTAATTTTTTCAAGTAAACTATTCTGTCAGATATTAAAATATGACCTGCATGATATAGTTGTAAGCAGCTTTAAAGCAAACCAATGAACATAAGCTGTAAACATGTCATGAAGCTTTTAACAAGTAATTTATTTAAAAGCCAGCAAACGTAGCTTAATTAAAATGATGACAAAAATCAAACATAATTCAGGTGAAACTGGTGCCAGTTCTTCTTTTCGAGGTTTGGCAGAACTGTGAATTTTGACAGACCATCACTTAATATTATGTACTTTGCTTTAGAATAAGCCCTGTTATGGGTTTGTTTTGTGGGTTGATTGTATTTCAAAGGAAATAGCTTTGTAGTCAGACCCTACCAATGAGGACGTGACACAGGGGAAGGTGCAGTGCTCTCCCATGTTGAGTACTAGGTTCAGTATGTTTGAACCTCTGACTGGAGTGCACACTGTCTGGTCTAGGATGTTCATGATGATAAAGTCCAGTAAACATTATCCCTGTGAATTAGAATGAGTGTACTTTTTCCAGTCTATAGAGGGGAAGGTTAAGTCTCTCATGAACAGGGTATTTGGTTAGATGATGAGTGCTTCTAGTGGGCCTAGATAAGAATTGTGAACTTCGTTGGTCATAGAGGGTGACCTTTGCAATCCTTTTCTCTGGAGACTTGAGCATGGATTAACTCCAGGGCATCACCCTGTTAATCAAGCTGGAGTTGTATGCATTGCTAATGTAGATTGAGACATCTCCACCTTTAGCCCCTGTGTTGCTTTTGGCCTAGCTGTATGGAAAGCACTGTAGCCTTGCACTGCCAAAGTACTTTCTGCAGCTTTAAACCAAGTGTCGGTACCAGCACAGATGTCCACATCCTCCAGAGTGAGGAGAGCTTGTAGTGTGGGGGGTTTCTTGTTTAGGCTGCTAGCAATGAGTAGTAACACCTTATGGTTGCATTAATTTGTATTTGCTATGTTGGTAGTTTTATCATTTTGACATTGCCTAAAAAGGCTGTAAGGGTATGGATAAAGTTGTAGCCAGTATCCGAAAGCCCAGGGGTACAAGAGTAGATCATCCTTAGCAAAGCAACATGGTTTATTAACCATGTGCTAGTAAATATTGGAACCCCCTAGACTGACACCAGAGACTAAGCCTGTTATTAAAAGCCATCATTTTCTGTTCATACATGTGGCATCATCCTTGGTGAAGGTAGAATGCTGCTCAGTACAATGTCTGTGACAGATATTCAGAGGGATTCGTAATGTCTCTTTTTCATATAGTCCAGTGAGGTATGTCTCACTTCATTTACATCTACATGGACTATAATACAATCCTATTGGTACCTGTGGTGCAGTGACATGAGTCCATGTAACATATTGCAGATCCTATCTCCAGTTAGGCAACTAACCTTTATCTTCTCTTTGTCCAGCCTGGTGAAAGGTGCATCTATGTGTCCTACACTAGAATCCCCTATGACAAAAGTACTAAGTAAAGTGTTTGCTTGTCTATGGGCTTTGTTCTTGGGGGATCATTGGGTATAAGCTTGTGTGTGGTCTTACATTTTGCATTTGGTGTGTGCTTTAGTGATTGTTGAGGATAGATGTTGCTGTTTGACAGCTTAGGAAGTCTCTGAGGTTTGGGGAAGTTTCTTCTAAGTACCTCAGCATGTGAAGTTCAATATGTGTGGTGACTGGTATGTGTGAAGGATGAAGTGTGTATGTTTATGTTCTTGACAACCTTGTTTATAAGCAAGATTTTTGCCTCCAGTGAAGTTATGTATGTATATCTCTCCCATATTGTATTAGTTTCTTTAAGGAGCAAAGGTTGCCTGAGTACATGAGACAATTGCTATATTGTCTCAGGATGCCAGTGTCTACCAAGCTGGCCACAGAGACATTAGGAAATTGCATATCCATATTATCAGGACCTGTATTAGGGTTGGGCTTTTACAGTTTAGGGGCTTGGTTTTACAGGATTCACCCGAGTGGTGTATAGGTTAAAATGATAGATGTTAGAAAGTGCTATTTTCTGGTACTAGTGCTGTTTGACACACTATCTAGCTACCCTAAGCTTGGCTTCATGCAGAACCTTTCTGTGTTATAGTTTAAAGTCCTGAATACTAGGTTTATAGGTAAATTTTACAAACTAAGCATTTTCTGCTATGTAGGGTACTGTTGCACGCAGCTGCAAATTTGCCTAATTTATAGCGGACATAAAAAGCTGAAACCTAACTCCTATGCCGTCTGGCCAATAAACAACTATACTTTGAGCTCCCTGGAGTGCTTCCCAACTGAGAGAGACCAGGTAAACACCTTCTACCACAAGATGGATGATTCTGGAATTTCTTAATGTAAAAGCACAGCAAAGTTGCTCACAAGTGCAGATTGTCCCCAATCAACTGCCCATAAAAAGCCTTCTGACTGATGAAACAATCTCAGTTTAAGCCTCCCTGTGTGTTTGCCAACTCAAATAGACCAGGCTACCTTTCTACTGCAACTAGAATTGCAGTCACACTCTTAATAATATAATGGTAACCATAACAGCTGCACATATACACATTTAATGGAATGCTGTTTTGCCAGATTTTATTACTTACTGCTGAAATGCATTTCAGATGTGGCTCTTGCAGCTTTTGTATTTAACAAGAAAAAACAAGCTGCAAAACTGATATAACACAAAAACTTGGTAGAGAAAACCACTTTATAAAGTAAAGCTTTCGGGCAGAACCCTTCTTCAATACTAAAACATAGCATTAAACATTTCACACTTTAAATACAGGTCATCAGTCACATGATCAGCAGCCAAAAGAAATCATGTGACCACAAAAACAAGATAAAATACAAAGTATAAAACACAGAATTTAAACATATAACAAAACTCTAAAGCATAAAAGTCTATCCTATATAATATACATAATTCATGAACAATTACATCACAATTTGGTATTTTGTAGTTTAACTAGTATAGGTTTAAGGCTAACCATACTGTTCAGACCTGGTGGTGAATCAGCAGCAAGTCTCAATATCCATTCATATTCCTTAGTCTCTAAATGGTTATTGATATCACCACCCCTTAATGTAGGATATACAATATCAATCACCCTATACTTAAATTTATGTTCATTACCAAAAATAGATATATGTTTATACACGGCATTCTTATCGTAGCATCTCCTAATCTCCGATTTATGTTCAGTAATACGCTCCTTCAATTTACGGGTAGTCTTACCCACGTAAAACGAAGGACAGGAGACACATGTGGCCAAATAGACCACAGAAGATGTAATACAAGTGGCTGATACTTTAAACTTAAAAACATTACCATGAGTGGGATGTATAAAACTGTCACTATCATTGCTAATAATATCAGCACAACACATACAATTAAAACACTTAAAAGTGCCATAGTTCACTGAAAAAGGTACGTGCATGGATCTACTAAAATCCTTGTAACATAACATGCTCTTAAGTGTCTTCATATTTCTATATGCAAAGCGTGGTTTATCACCCAAGATAGCCTTCAACTCATCAGAGGCCATAAGAATGGCCCAATTATTAAATATAATTTGTTTGATAGAACCTGACTTTACATTAAATGAAGTAATATATCTAATGGCTGTCTCAGATTTATTCCTTACATGGTCATTACTTGTACCAGCCAAACCTTCTAAAAATGTCGGTTTCAAGCATGTCTCTCTATCTATCATCACATTATGTTTCAAGCCAGATAGAAGATGCTCATCATATCCACTAGATATAAAATCTTTTATGATATCCTCCAATTGCCAGGAGAAAACAGTGTCATCAGTGTTTAACCTGCTTACTCTACTAAACTGAGACTTAACAATACCTTTAAATATATGCGGTGCATGCATGCTACCAAAATGGGTGTATCTACCAGAATAAACATCTTTCCTATGTAAACTAGTATGTAGAACGCCTTCATGCATCTGTAACCTAACATCTAAAAAAACTATAGTGTTATCAGATGTTTCCATTTTAAATTTTAAAAAACTCGTAGTTGAATTCAAAAAAGTCAAAAATTCATTTAACTCATCCAATGTACCACCCCATATAGGTTCATAGGTTCATACTAGGCTATCTGCCCGAGGGCATTTACAAGCCTAGCCCATCGTTTTGTGGCTTACGCCACCCCTTTAGTATGGGGAACTATACCCATTATTTTGCTGTGCCTCTGTCGAGCAGTGACACTGAGGTAATCCCTGGGGTATATCTGCGATCTCCCATCCATTGGTCAAGATTTCTCTTGAACAAGGCCAGCGAGGTGCTCTGCCTCACATGTATCGGGATTTTGTTCCACAGCATAGGGAGTCTTTGGGTGATGAATCTATCCCTCCAGCACGTCCTATTAATAGCCGTGTCAAGGTTTAAGTCTCCCGCCCTTGTGGCTCTGATGGATCTAGACTTTTTGAGGTGAAGCATATTCATCAAATCTGGGTTTGACATGGCCTTGTATGTTAGGCAAAGGTCACCTCTGAGCAAGCGGTAAGCGACTGAATAGAGCTGGAGTTCTTTCAGTCGGGCAGCATAGGACAGATTTTTTGAGACCCTTTATCCTTTTGGTGAGGAACTTTTGTGGCCTCTCCAGCTGCTGCAAGTGTCGGGTCAGATACATTCCGAATGGGGCATTGTACTCAATCATTGGTCTGATGAGTGATGAGTAAAGGGAGACTATGACCTCCCTTGATCTAGATGAGAATCCCTTCATGATAAGGTGGGCAATGTAGAAGGTCTTCCTAACTACTTTAGCTACATGGGTGTCGAATGACAGACTACTATCAACCTGGGTCCCCAGGTCCCTGATAACTTCTTCTATGCTCAGTGGATTGCCACCTATTTGGTAGCTAGGGGTAACCTTGTTTTTCCCGAAGGGTATGACTATGCATCATATCATAAAGCAATCATCCACAAAACGTTGGAAAAAGCAAATTTTATCAACAAAAGGATTACTTTCATTATATATATGATTCTTTTCCCATTGGTAAAGGACCAAGTTGGCATATGTGTTGGCTACCGAGGTACCCATAGCTACCACAGTAAGTTGAAGGAACAGAGTGTCATTAAACAAAAATATGTTATTTTTCAATATTACATCCATAAGACAGCAAATATTTTCTATGTGTCTGATATTTGGACTAGGTTGTGAGACTAAAAATTCTCTCAACAATTCAAGCCCAATGTCATTTGGAATGACAGTAAAGAGGAGGTAATATCTAGTGTTACAAAATAATATTTACACTTATCTAATGCATCATTAATACTATTGTGCCATAACTGCAGCTTACACAATAAATCTGATGTATCCCGTAAAATAGTATCACAATGAGGCAAGTAAGGTTGTAACTGTCTTTGTAAATATAAAGAAATTGGTTCGGTTATCCAACCGCCACCTGACACAATAGGTCTCATCGGTGGATTCACCATAGATTTATGAATTTTAGGGATACCGTATAGGTGTGGAATGACGGGGCATGGAACAGTGAAATAATGAAACAGATCTAGACTAATGTCACCATTCAGCTGTAATTCATAAATAACCATATTCACATAGGTAATACACTTTCTGACCTCTGAAGTTGTAATAGTCTTAAATGCTGTGCTGTCTTCAAGTAATACAGACTCAACAGCTTACTATTAATATAGCGCATAAGCGCTTTCACTTAGAACATCCTGAGTCCGTTATGGAGAGGTCTCCGAAACAGAGAGGATTGCCAATGGGGCAGGCGATAAATTCAACTAAATGAAAGAGTGAGAGCCCTTTAGGGCTGAACAAAATAAGCCGCAAATAACTAATGGTACGTTGAATCTCTCTAAGTTTATTCTACAGGAAGCCCATTATTCCTTTTTGTGTAAAGGGCTTAACTATATACCTACTAGCAGTGACAGTTTGGTGTCTGCGCTCACAGACTTGAAATTATTTTCTAGAAATGTTAACCTGAGACTTTTGTTTGGTGACTCTGCTACTGTCGTAGGGCAGTGTAAACGACGTAGTACTTTTGTACCAGTTAGTGTACCTATCGTGAAGGCATTTCATGACATTTGTGAATCCCAAATTAGAACTTTATACTCTAATAATGTGAAGAAAAGGACTTATAATTTGACTTTCAATGAATATAAAGCACTAAAGAGTTTACAATTATGTGATGATGTTATTATTAAGCAAGCAGACAAGGGTGGTGTGGTTGTTTTGATGGACCGAAATGATTATATGTCAGCAGTGTCTGTATTTGAATTTGTATTGAAGAAGGGTTCTGCCCGAAAGCTTTGGTTTTCTCTACCAAGTTTTTGAGCTTTTGTATTTAAACCAGGAGGACAAAAAATGCACTGGCCTACTGAAAGACTAACAGGTTGTCCATCTGCACTGCTATTGATTAGGGTGCCTAGGCTTTTTGTTTTACTTCCGGTCTCCAAGTAAATGAACTGGTCTGAGAGCAGGGGTGTCTAGTGGTACTTGGTTGCTAAGATGCAGCTCCCTAGAGTAAACTGTTGATTATAAAACTGGATTTTATTTACTTTACAGTTAATTTTTGTAATAGTCTAATTTCCCATTTTGAGATTTGGAACTTGTGCAGCTGTACAGCACATGTGCAGAATTCCAATTTCTGTGAAAGCAAAAAAGTCTGCTTCCTGTAGTAATACTGCACCATAGTGATTCAAAAGTGAAAGAAAGCTGTATTGTGGATGGACTCATATAGTGCAAGATGTGTGTGTGTGTTTGTGTTCGCAAGAGTGCATGTCTTTCATTACATGTATACTTTTTGTTAAAAAGTACTATTGCTGTTTAACTGCCACAGCCCAACAGCATTAGAATAATAGTTAGATATTTTTTGTACAGTTGAGTAGTTTAACTTGTGTGTGCGCGCTCATGCATGTCCACATGCCTAAGAAAGACAGAGACTGATCAAGCTTTTGTACTTATCAACACAACATATAAAATTGAAAGCTTGATACTATTATGTGTCATTTATTTTACATAGTTACTTTTGCTTATTTTTGATAATTTCACCTTAATTATTTTTTACATTTAAGGGGCAGTTATATTTTTCAGATTGGATTTATTTATGGCTGTCTTGCAGGGTAAGACACAGAATTTGCTTGCTGACTTATTTTAGCGCCTGTATAGATAGCTGGTTGAGAAAGTAGACCAGTCGTAAATCTGGAGGGGATATTTATTTATTTATTTTACTTTACCAGTCATTGAGAAGAATTTAATACTACAAATATGCAATGAAAAGCATAATCAGTCATATAGTTTGTTAGGTTTACATCCTGACTGTAAAGGGAACTGAACCTGTGTTACTGCTGCATATGGGCTGCTTTTGTTTCTTCATCCATGTTTCCCACTGGCAGTTGACAGTTAGTAATAGTAATGTAGTGCTGCATTCTTAATGTCAGCGTGGATGCTCAGGGATAAAACAGCAAATAATCAAGAAATAAATTAGATAATGTCACAGTTTAGACTTGGCATATCAGAGCATGCAAATGGGAAGCCTTATAGAGAGCTACAGCTTCATCTGTGCTGCAGACCATTCTGCTGTCATGTAGCTTGCAACAAATGGTGCACAAAGCAACAGTGTAGGTAGTCGAACTAAGAATTGCTCATTAAAAACAAGTAGGGCTGACTGCCAATTTTTCCCACTTTACAGAGGTCAAATAATGATGGCGACAGTTTTTAACTTCATTCAAGCCTTCTTTCTGGATGTTCACGTCCTTTTTAAGCTGTAATTTTAGATCTACCGGGTCTCCACCTCCAGTCCTCTTCACACGTGCAGTACAAGTTTCTAAATTCTAATATAAACGTATATCATATTTAAACAGATGGATTTCAGATGTACACTGCCACACCTGTACTCCATATGCAGATTGTCATAAAGGCACTCTCATCTTTGAACAGCAAATTCTAAACTAGTAAACAGTAAAAAAGTAAGACATTTGTGAGACTTAAATTACCTTTCTCTACTAATATTTATTCTATCTATGCAAGTAAAAACACACACCGGCACACAAGAGAGAGAGAGAGACAGAAAGATGCAAATGAGTCATCTGCCAACTTGAACTCGGCCTGTTAGGAGGAGCAGCATTCCAGCTCTTGCACAAGCTATGCGTGTGCACACTTATACACATGCATCCTTGATCTTGTCCCTTTACTCGTAGCATTTTATATATATATATATATAAAAATGTGTGGTACTGATGAATGTATTTTATATGTATTCAGTATATAAAATTGTTATTTTTCTGTTGGAGCTTTTCTCCTTGGGCCTCCGCTGAAAAATTGAAATTCTGTACAGAGATTACTCCAAGGTACGGAATCTCAAAGCATATGACCAGGAATTGCTCAAACCGTAAGGTTCTAGGCATAGATTATGCTGCTTTAGTGGTAGGTGCCAGGTTTCTAGATCAAATTGTTTAATACCTAGATCTGTCTTCATACGCCACCAGGTCTGTACTGTTAATTTCCTGGATTCAAATTAGATGTTATTGCTTAGAAACACATGACAGCAATATTTGCTGTTAGTCTTCAGTGGTTGTTATTAGACTGTATATGACCTACTTATTTCTGGCATTCATACAGCCTTGTGTAGTTTATTACTACAGCTTACATGATGAACTATGTTTCTGTCTAGGTTTTGCAATGTCCAGTGTGTTTAAGTTTAGGATCCCTGTGATCCATAGTGTTCACTGTTAAGATCCACATAGATTTCCTATTGTTTGTTGTATTTTTGTAGAATCCATATGATTTGTTTATTGCTTAAAACCAAACTCTTCAGCTGTGATTATTGTCACTAGTCATATATACAGTAATCTGCAGTATTTGTTGTGTGCATCTACACGACCAACCCTGCTTATTATCAAAATCAATATCAGTCACATTTTAATTACTAAAACCTTTGTGGTCAGTATTTATTACCTGGATCTTTATGGTCTACTGTATTTGCTCTTAGATTGGCATTTGTGTCTGTGTTGGAGGGGCTGCAGTGGACTATATACTTCTGTCAACAATGATATTAAATACATTGATGTGGCCATTATTTATGTTCCATTCATTAATTCTCTCACAGTCGGACATTACCAAATCAGCTTTCATTGATGTGCAAGTGTACTTATATATGTGTGTATTTAGGGTGGTGAATGCAGTGATGGGTTATATTGTGGAAGTCCAACGGTAGTGAGCTGAACTATATTAATGAGGCCATTATTATTTATTTATTTATTATTTATTTATTTGCAGTTGTTTAACCAGGATAGTCCATTGGGCCAGAAGAACCCGTTTTCAATGGAGTCCTGGGGAGAAAAGCTCCACATACAGATTTACACACAGGTTAATTAAACAAACATAGATTACATAGGTTACATATGAAGCAAGACTAAAATTGATATACACACATAAAATGTATGAAGACTACATAGGTAAAAAAATTGTTTCAATCAAAGTTAAAACTTTTTTTTTTTTTTTTTTTTTTTTCCAGAAAGGAAGGAGTTGCTGGATATTAGTAAGGAGTTATATAAGAGAAGGAAGCCCAAATGTTCCTGGAATTCATAAACTCAAATGCCATGGAACAACTAGTCACCATCCCCACAAGAGGAGAAAACATACTTGATCTCATCATCACGAACATGGGAGCACAATGTTCAACACCGGAAGTATACCCCTCACTGGTGAGATCAGATCACAAACTAATCTCGCTGGAGGTCCTCATCCCACCCCCACCTGAAATAAAAAAGACCACAGTAAAGAACTTCTCGAAAGCCGACTTCACACTTCTAAAGACTAGTGTGGTCTCCTTTAAGGCCCCGAGCCGGCGGAAAACAGTACTCAAGCCGCTGAATCACTTACAAATGCCTTCTACCAGCACCTGCAGGACTGCATGGATAAGGCAATCCCAAGCAAAACAAAGACTCTTTGTACCAAAGGCAAGCGTCCAGTCTGGTGGACCCCAGCCATAAACAAACTCTACAACAAAAGGAGGAAGCTACTACAAGATAGAGCAAAATCCTTAAAAGGTAAGACACCCTTGATCACTATAAGTAAAAACTAAGAGCTCTCATAAAATCATCCAAAGCAAATTTTGAGAAAAATAGCTAAAGACTCAAAAGACAATCATAAGGCCTTCTTTAGCTATGTTAGAAACCTGGGAGGAAACTCCCAGATATGCTCAGAACTAGTTCAAAATGATGTGAAGATTACTGATCCTACAGACATTGCCAACATACTGGCTGACAGGTTCAGTGCAAACTTCTCTCCCCCCCCCAAAAGGAGAGATATCTATACCAAGCGATTGCAGCCCCCCAAACATCTCCAACGCCCAAGTGAGAACTGCTCTCTCCAAAGCAAAAAACACAGCATCCATGGGACCTGATGGTGTCCCCGGTTGTGTGCTCCATGAACTCAACGAGGAATTAAACCCACAGCTAGGACAGCTGTTTAATCATAGTCTTACCTCTGGATACATACCCAGGGAGTGGCGCACTGCAACTGTGGTCCCACTTCACAAAGGCAGTGCCTCCACCGACCCTGGAAATTACCGGCCCATTAGCTTGACAAGCCTTATCTGCAAAGCCATGGAGAGGATCATAATGGACCTCATAAATAAAGACATAGGGAATTTGCAGACTTTGGATCCATCCCAGTTTGGCTTTGTCAAAGGCAGATCATGCCTTCTAAACTTGGTTGACTTTTTTGAAACAGTCACCAAAGCCATTGATGAGGGAAAGGCAGTCCATACAGCCTACCTCGATCTGGCGAAGGCCTTGATACAATACCCCACTCGGGTATCATTGAAAAACTCATCAGCTTAAATGTTAACCCATATATCACAAGATGGGTTGCAAACTGGCTGAGTGACAGAACCCACAGGGTCAGAGTTGCTGGCGCCATGTCAGACTCAAAGCCTGTCACAAGTGGTGTACCACAGGGCTCAGTCCTGGGCCCACTCTTGTTTGGCATCTACTTTTCCGGTACAAGCAAACACAGGAGGGTTATGGCTGACAAAGTTTGCAGATGACTGCAAACTGGGCCATAGTAGAAAACACATCTGACACAGATATCCTTCAGAAGGGTCTCACAGAAATGGATAACTGGTGCCAGAGCCATGGCCTAAAGTTAAATGCCAAAAATGCATAGTCATACCCTTCGGGAAAAACAAGGTTACCCCTAGCTACCAAATAGGTGGCAATCCACTGAGCACAGAAGAAGTTATCAGGGACCTGGGGACCCAGGTTGATAGTAGTCTGTCATTCGACACCCATGTAGCTAAAGTAGTTAGGAAGACCTTCTACATTGCCCACCTTATCATGAAGGGATTCTCATCTAGATCAAGGGAGGTCATAGTCTCCCTATACTCATCACTCATCAGACCAATGATTGAGTACAATGCCCCATTCGAATGTATCTGACCCGACACTTGCAGCAGCTGGAGAGGCCACAAAGTTCCTCACCAAAAGGATAAAGGGTCTCAAACATCTGTCCTATGCTGCCCGACTGAAAGAACTCCAGCTCTATTCAGTCTACCGCTTGCTCAGAGGTGACCTTTGCCTAACATACAAGGCCATGTCAAACCCAGATTTGATGAATATGCTTCACCTCAAAAAATCTAGATCCGTCAGAGCCACAAGGGCGGGAGACTTAAACCTCGACACGGCTATTAATAGGACATGCTGGAGGGATAGATTCATCACCCAAAGACTCCCTATGCTGTGGAATAAAATCCCGGTATATGTGAGGCAGAGCACCTCGCTGGCCTTGTTCAAGAGAAATCTTGACCAATGGATGGGAGATCGCAGATATACCCCAGGGATTACCTCAGTGTCACTGCTCGGCAGAGGCACAGCAAAATAATGGGTATAGTTCCCCATACAAAAGGGGTGGCGTAAGCCACAAAACTATGGGCTAGGCTTGTAAATGCCCTCGGGCAGATAGCCTAGTATGAACCTATGAACCTATGAACCTAAGGAAACAAGAATTTGTAACCTGGGATTTGAGAGTAAGGAAGGGAACAGTGTAGAAGTAAGTGTAAGTTATGAGGGATGGGAGCAGGAGCATTCCCATGTGGAAGTTAGATAAGAGTGGAGTGATTTTTTAAAGGATGGGAGGCTAGGAGTGGTACGAATGGGGGGGGGTTCCTTAGGCGTGCCAGAGAGTGTGATAGGAGGTATTGTCCTGGGGGGTGGAGTGGTCTGTGCACTTCTATAAGGTTTTGATTGTTAGATCTGAGAAGCCTTTGTGTGTGATGCATTTTAAAGGTAGTGGAGAGAGAGGGACAGGTTGGAAAATGAGTTTATGAGCATAGGTGAGCTGGGTGTAGGAGAGGTAGTTAGGAAGTTCAAGCCAGTTTAGTTTGTGAAGAGATTCACAGTGATGGGTTGAGGATTTGTTGCTAGTAGCGAATCTGGCTATTTTATTGTAACAAGAGGACAATTTGGTTTTGAGTGATGACTGTAGGTTTGTTAGAAGAGGGGCTCCATAGAGAAGGGAGGTTAAGAGAAAGGAAGTAGAAAGAGTAAGTTTAGTAGTAGAGGTGAGGAACCGATTGTGTCGATAGAGCATGCCAAGTTTTTGGTGGGTTTTTTTTATGTTTAGTAGTAGATGGGAGTTGAATT
Organism: Protopterus annectens; assembly: GCF_019279795.1. NCBI lineage: Eukaryota > Metazoa > Chordata > Ceratodontiformes > Protopteridae > Protopterus > Protopterus annectens. Next base: position 1,584,847,285 of record NC_056725.1, read on the forward strand.
TGAGCCTGTCATCTATTTGAACTCCTAGTAGTTTGGTTTCAGTTACCAGCTCAAGAGGTGTTGTATTTTGGCTGGTAATGGAGAATAAGTTTTCGAAAGTCTTGGTTGTAGAAGAGGTAAAGATCATAAGTTTAGTTTTAGCAGCATTGAGTGCTAGATGATTGTCTTTCATCCATAGTTCTGTGGTAGAGAAAGCATCCTGAGTTTGTTTTAAGAGGATTGGTATAGATGGGGCAGCACAGATGATTGTGGAATCATCTGCATATTGGATAATGTTAGCATGAGGGATAGAGTAAAAGTCATTAATGAAAATGTTGAAAAGTAGGGGGCCCAATATTGAACCTTGTGGGACACCAGTGGGGGTGGCAAGAAAAGAGGAGGTGGCCTTTTTCCATATGACAGCTTGCTGCCTGCTTGAGAGATAGCTGGTGAACCATTTGAGGGAAGAGGGGGAGAGGTTTAGGTTAGTTAGTTTAGTAAGGAGTAGGTTATGAGAGATAGTGTCGAAGGCCTTAGAGAGATCGAGAAGGATGGTAGGTACAGTGAGGCCAGAATCTCTAGCTTTATTCACAGTTTCAAGGAAGGAAAGGAGGGCAGTCATAGTGCTATGATGCGGTCTGAAGCCATGCTGGGTGGGGGTTAATAGGTTATTGTCTAAGAGATAGGGGAGGAGTTGAAGGTGGATACATTTCTCTAGGATCTTTGAAATGGGAGAGAGAATAGCGATGGGACGGAAATTGGAAATGTTAGTATTATTTCCACCTTTGTGCAGGGAATGATGTAGGCTTTTTCCAGATTTCAGGAACAAGACCTTCCTGGATAGAGCGGTTGATTAGGATGCTGATAGGGAGGGCAATGGCATCAGCAGCTATGCTGAGGAAGAATGGGGGAATGTTATCAGGGGCATTGGTGCATGGTTTTAGTTTCTGTAGGAGTTTTCTTATAGTAGATGTGGGTATAGGTTTAATGAAAAATGGGGGGGGTTGTGTGTGAGAAGAATGGGAGAAAGGATTAGGGAGGGGGGCTGAGAGAGGAGAAGTCGAGTTAGGAGGCAGATTGTTATTTGAAAAGAAGAGGTCAGTTTGGAAATAGAGTCAATGAAAAAGTATTGAATTGAGTAGCAAGATCAGAGTCTTGTACATTTGGGGAGGGTTAGGGTTTTCTGTGGTACCAGGTTTTAAGAGGGTAGCTATACCTCTCCAGAATTTTTGTGGGTTGGTACTATGGTTGTCTTGAAGTTGGACAAAGTAGGTGCGACGGTCTGCTGAGATAAGCTTTTTAACTGAGTTGCGAAGAGTTTTGTATGCATTAAGGTTAGATGTAGATTTGTTCTTCTGGAATTGTGTCCAGGCTTTATCTCTAAGTCGCATGGTGGCAAGAGTACTTTTAGTAATCCAGGGTGTGGTTCTCTTTTTTATTCTTTTGGTTATTAATGGAGCATGAATATCTAGGAGATGTAGGAAGGTTGTATTAAAGTGAGTTATTGCATTTGCTAGTGGTAGGGTTTTTAGGGGATACCAGTTAAGTGTTTTAAGTGTGGCAGAGAAAGCCTCAGGGTTAAAGTTTTTATGACATCGGGTGGTTAAGTAAGTGTGAGAAGCTAGTAAGGGAGAGGGAGAACGTCTTGTAAAGATGGGAAGGTGGTCACTGAGGGAATCAGGGAGGATTCCACTGTCGGGGTAGTTGTGGGGGTGGGATATTTCTTTATTTGATCCAGATCAGACAGCTGAAATGTACATAATGTATTATTGTGCCCATCGTTCATGCATTGATTCATTCTATCATAGCAAGACGTCAGTAAAACATCTGTAACTAGTGGGCATGTTTGTGTATGTGTCTGTGTTCATGGAGGGGGAGCAGTGATGGGTCGCATTGTTGTTTGTCAGCAGTGAGCTGAAGTGTATTACTGGAAGATTTGATCCTAATTAAACATCTGAGATGTAGCTAGTTAACAAAGTGGCTGTATAATTGTGAGTCACATGCATTCAAGTGGGCAAGATTTGAATTATGGTGAGTTATACTATATGTGTTTGTCAGCAGTGAGCCTGAAAGACATTATTTTGACTGTTGTGTTTATTCCTTCATTTAATCACAGACATCTGAAGTGCACGTAGTCAGCAAAGTGGCTGTAATTGGGGATCACTGAGACACATTGTGGATGATACTGATTGTTCCCTTAGTCATTTGATCACAGTTGCTGGTTTGGCTTGGAAGAAGGTGTGTGCTTGTTTGAGTGAAACAAGTTGAAATATATTGTCATGATCACATTGTATTTAATCATAGTGAGATACCCGAGATGTACCTAATAAAGTAGTTGTGGTTGATGGATAAAGAGTTAGTCTGTGGATGAAAGTGAACTTGACCCTTGCTGCTGTTTGTTCACAGTTTCATTGGTCTGGCTTGATGGGGTTATGGTGTCTTTGATTAAAATGAGTTAAAATCCATTATTGTGACCATTATTTTTTACTTGATCTGTTGGTACATTTGAAATGTGCATGGTCAGCAGGGTGATTATAGCCAGCTTGTGACTCCAAAATGAATTTCTTTTTAAAATAACTGTCATTTATTCTGAAAAGGAAGACTGCTACTGTAAGGCTATTTATTATGTGCAGTCGTTTATGACCAGTTGTTCATATAAAATTGTGACCATCCTCAAAAGTGACTCTGCTATGGAATATAAAGCCAAACTATCCCATTTAGCCTCACACATTCAGTTGTTTTTTGCAGTTTCCCTTGTTTTGAAGTCACCAGTTGCCATCCTCTTAAGATCATTTTCAACCATGGCCTGGGCCATAAGGTTAAGGGTAAATGCAGTATATGTGGCCACTTTAGTGTAGCCAGTAAACCAGCAGGCGAAGGGAAACTGAAGTGCCCAGAGAACACTCACAGAAATGGAGGGAGAGCATTTGAAGTACATAAACTTACCAGACGTCAGGCTTGAACTCTGGACATTGCAGCTGTGTGGCACTGATCTTACTCTGAACCACCATGCTGTAAAACACACCCGCCACTGCAGTATAAGAATGACCCCTTGCAAGAGCTTGGGGCAGAGCTCTCCAGTCCCCCACAGTAGCTGTTGCTTAAATTAATGTCCTGTAGGTTTCACTTACTCTTCCTGTGTGCTTTTTTCTAATGGAGGTTACTACAGTGTAGAACATTCCAGCACAATTGTGATGCACTTTGGTCACTGATAACTGATTTCTTGATTCTTACCTCCTCCTTAGCCTACCTAATGTCTTTAATCTAGCCATAGCACTGCCTTATGGACAGGAGGACCTACCCATTGATGTATATCATTGGAAATAGGTCAAGACCCACTTCAAGGGAAGGCTATATGTGTAGCTCTGTAGTTCAGTGGTGTTGGTCAGTTAGAAATAAATTAAGAAACAGAATTAATGTATTTTATTTCTGTTCATTAAAATTGTGAGGGTGTGACTTGAAACAGATTATAGAAAAATAGTACCTCCCCAGTCGGTCTGCGCAGAAGTGGGCATGCCTTGTGTGACTGACATGTCAAATTTGATGTCGTATGCAAATGATGCATGATTGACTGCCATGCAGTTTTGACAGTGACATCTTGCATATATTGGTTGCTGATTTACATATCTTTCAGTCACCCATGTAAATTTGCGACTGTTCAATGAGCTAAATGTTGCAGGTGTTCAGTGTGAGTTGTAAGGGATCCCCGTCAGATGATCAAAATGTCAAAATTCATATGGCGGGTCCATATGATCGAAGTTTTTAAACTTCCAGAGTTTTGAATGGAGATTGTGATACAGCGTGAAATGGGAAATTAATCTTTTCCTCAATGTAGTGTGATCTGTGAGTTGGTATATTTAATTTGCGGGGGGTGTGGGGGGTGCAGGGGGGCTTCCCCCTGCAAAAACATAAAAATGAAAGTATTACTTGGTGGTATAATGTTGTTTCTTTTGCATTAGGCAATTGTAGTGCCCCCTCGAGCTAATGTGTCGAATACCTGATAAATATTCATACAGCCAGTGAAGACATCAACATGAATATTCATTCGTTATTCGAACATGTCACGGTTGTTGTCGCGGTCAGGGTTTAGACTGGATTTGCTACTGCGCACCCAGGGAGGTACTGTTCTACAGCATCGCTGATAGCTGTTAATGAAGAAAGAGTAGTGCACTGACTCTTCTAAACTGTCTTGAGGAGGTGTGTGTGTGTGTGTGTGTGTGTGTGTGTGTGTGTGTGTGTGTGTGTGTGTGTGTGTGTGTGTGTGTGTGTGTGTGTGTGTGTGAGTGTGTGTGTGTGTGTGTGTGTGCTGCTACGGTTTGACAAGATGTTTAGGATGAATTTCTATTCATCTCACCATGAATACCAGGATAAGCTTCAACTTCTATGCAGCCCTGTTCTGGGTTAAGCAGTTAACTGATGAATGAATGAATAGATAGTAATGAAAGTAATGTTTAACATTTAAAATTATCAGGGTGTCTGTCACCGGCAGCACACTAATTATTAATAATTCCCAAACTGCAATGTAATAGATGCACATTTTATTTGAGAAGACGTTTTGCCAAAATGGCAGAGCTGTGAAAGTCCTTTTGTAAAAGCAGCACGTGAGTTTTATTCCACAGGGTTTTGCTGAGTAGTTCATAGCTTTGTAACCATAACCAGAAAGGTAATGAAACTTCACAGGACTTCATACAGAGTGCAGATTTTACTGTGTGGTAAACATATGGGACCTTTGTACAACATCACAATTGTATGAACTCTATAGCTTTCAGGGTGTAAAGGTATACTTTCTCTCTCACACACACACACACACACACACACACACACACACACACACACACGTCTGCTGCCAGCTGATGCTGACTTTTTGCCACTCCAACAAGCTCAGGCAGTACTGGAGTGGTAGTAGCTGATGCTAACTTTTTTCCACCCCAGCAGCTTCACAAAGGACTAGTGTAGTGATAATTTTGTCTGGTGACCAACTTTTATTTTTATGCCACCATTTTGCCTGAATTGCAGGAAGCAGTAGGCCTCCCAGTATATACAGAATGGTGATCTGCATGTTGTATGTGTAGAGTATGTGCTCCTTTCCTATACTTTGCCTTCACATCAGAAGATTCTTTAGTTTTGGGATTCAGGCATTTCTCGTCTGTCACCCAAGACATTACCCTTCTTAACAGCATTTGAAAATCTAAATCCTTCATAGTGAGTTTCATGTCTAGCTACATTACTGGTTCTGGAAACATCCGTTTCTTACCCTACCCCTGCTTGCATTTTGTTTTTTTAAAAGAGTGTAATAAATACTGATATTTTTGTAGTACCTATAAGTAATTAGCACAAAGCAAAAGTGCAAAGCATGGAATCCGAATGAAAGAGAGAGGATTCCCACTGCACCTGTATTTCTGTGCAGGTTGCTTGTTATTTCATTAAGAGGCCATAGTCATTTGCAGATTTTTTTTATAACTTCTGTAGTGCTTTGTATGACTTTTCTAACTTCTGCCGAGCTTGACAAGCAAGGCATGTCAGTTCAAGATTAAATTGGATGTGTGACAGTGACAAAATGTGCACAATCACAGTGAAGTCTCTGAGCAGCTGCTACCAGAGCTATTTGAAACGTAAAGGTTCACCTTTATAGGTAGCAGAAATGAGTTGCTAAATTCAAAATTGTTCTCAAAAAGTATTGTATGTTATTTTATCATGCTTCAGGGAAAACATGACAACAGCTTTTGAAGCTCTTTTTTTCTGGCTAAAATAAATGCCACTGGGGTTAATGAATGACCGTTTATTTTATGTTGCATTCTTTTGTTTAACTTTTGTCAGTATTAAAATAAGATTTGTTGTTTAACAGTATGCATATTTGCCATGGTGCAGATGGAACGTGACAGTAGAATATGAGGCCTTAGATCATACTGGAAAATATGCCAAATGTATTAGCTCAGTGTGGAGTCTGCACAGACTAATTACTGAGGTAAGCAGAAGTAGCACTGTGTCAGGAGGTAGGGAACTTGAAACGCAGGGGCATAACAGCCTAAGAAGTGTTACCATGCAAAGGAACACATTACATAGAAGAGCACACTTCGTGTCACAGTTTAGCATGGAGTATTAAGGCAGTGTGCTGCAATTCAGGCTCATCATGTTGTCCTTGGTTTGATTCTGCAGTATCCATTCACTGTTGTATAACTGAAATAGTCACTAAGTTATACAGTACTCTGATGTTGCCTTGAAAAGAGACAGTTGTGCCCAGTGGGTTTATTTGATTAAAAGTAAATAGCTATATGTTATGTTGGAATTGTTAACAGATAGCTGCAGTAGGGCAGGTTGCAGAAATTAACCTTCCAGACTACATAAATAAACTAAGCGACTTTGCAGCATTTTATAGGATATGCTGTAACAGTATGTTGGCCAGCAGGGATAGACCAGAATCTCAACAAAGCAGCACAGTGCAGCTCGGCACATCAAACAGTATTCATATAGATTGCTGTTGAAGATACAGGTATGTATCCCAGAAACTACCCCTTCTCTGGAACGTGCTTCCCATCCATGTGAAACAGAGTTCTTACCTCACCCAATTCAAACGTAACTTAGACAGCTAGATGGGGAACAGGAAATTCATCTCTGGTTTGGCATCTGTGTCTCTAATGGACTCAGGCAGACTGTAAAAGGTTCATCTCCCAAGCCTCTGTTTATACTTATCAAGGGTACCTGAACTTGTCAGAGGTATGGGACTCATGGCTAGGCTTTAAAAGGCCTTTGTGGTCGTTAGCCTAGTAAACACCTATGAGCGTATAAAAGATGTGTATAGCTCACCTAAATGTATTACATTCACACCCTGCACCAAACATCTATACTGTGATAACCTATTTCCCTACCAGCTGACCCACATGCATGAACGTTGACACGGTTTTACAGGCTGAAATGTGCAGTTGTATAGTCTACTCATTCACTACCCTTTTTAGTAAAACCGCTTCTTATTGTTGTTTTTGTCCTGACCCTGCTATACTCCCAGAACATCAACTACTTTTTTTTTTTAATTTCTTATGTGCATACCTCGTTGTTTCCAGCATGCTTCTAAAAAGGCAGTTTTTAGGGCAGTACTAACTACTTGCAGATGGGCATCTTGAGTCCCCTGTATAACAGGGGAATCATCTCTTTATCAGTTTCTTTGGGGGGATACCACATCACTCTGTTGAATGTGGCCTTTGCCCTTGTACAGTAATAAAGCTGATTCATCTTCCCCATCATTTACTTTTCGTAAGCTTTTTCTGTAGCTCTTATTAGATCCCTGTCAGTTCATTCCTGTTGTGTTCCCCCTCCCAAAAGTAATATAATCTGAAATCTTTTCCCCCACAGAAATTATATTGCCATCTTTTTGTGTCACTTTTTTATTCCACCCATTTTATGGCATTTTGGAGTCTGTATCCTATCTGCCATAAACTCCTTCATTTTCTGCTGCAAATTGCCTTACACTGCTTTATTTAGTAAAATGGATAGCGATGGTCTTTTGCCTGAGCTTTCTTGTTCTGTGCCCTATAAGTCCAGGTAAATTACATTGAGTTGGGTACCCCTTTATATCTGCTGTGGCACAGATCATGGCATTAGTTTAGTTTAGGCTGATTAGAGGTGTTGTTAATAAGGCTGTGGCTTCTGCAGAGCATTACTAATCAAATTCATCACAACCACCCAGTCTCCAGTTTCCCAACATTACTCCTTTTTATATAGGTTGTTGTGGAATTTAAATATCATAATTTGCTCATCAACAGGGCAGATTTCAGAGCTCAATTATTTATTTATTTGTTTGTCTTTGTTTACCAGGAACGTCTAACTGGGTAATACTCATTTTCAGCAGAGGCCCGGGGAGAAAATCTCCATTTGCTTACATTGCATTATACTAAGTTCTAGTCAAACACAGGGTAGTTATATTTCTATTTACATTTATACACAAACAGTAGTTACATTTATACATTCTAAGATGTTACAGAGGTGGAAGTTACTAAAGAGAAAGTGCATGTGCAACTTAGTGGATTGTACAGGTAGCAGTTATGTATGATGAGCGTGTGCAGGACCAGGACTGGTTAAGATGCTGTTTAAGCAGTGGTTTAAAACTAGAGATTTTTTTTCAGTATCTGTAAGGACTCCATTGATCCTATAAAGGGAGCCTAGTTTCTGGTGAGTAGTAGATTTAATGTTGTGCAGTATATGTCGGTCATATTTGAGACCGTCATCTATTGTAACACTTAGACATTTATTGTGGGTTACAGTTTCAATGACCATATTATTTCCTGACTTTATGGTACAAATTTGCTTTTGATTTTGGCAACTTTTTGAGGTAAAAAACAGTAACTTAGATTTCTGTGGTTTGAGTAAGAGGTTTGATTTTTTCCGATAGGTTTCTACAGAGGAGAAAGATTTTTGGGAAATGTCTTGGAGCTTATTTATGGTTGAGGTCGCACATATTAATGTTAAGTCACCTGCATACTGAAATAGTTTATTGGAGTTAGACTTTAGCCAGAGGTCTGGAGTGCATCTGATCTGAAATCCAAGGCATCCACTGCAAACAACTGAAGAATAAGTATATTTTAAGCCTGTATTGCACTTTGTGAAATGTATTCTTTTGAGTTGCTGCCTCATCTTTTTGCTGCTGTGACTGCTTTTCACTCAGTACTTTGTAATTCACTACCATGGCATTATATAGCATAGGCTAAATTCAGATTTGCTAAGTCCAGACTGTTTGATATCACTTGAGCACTAAAGCCAGCCATCTTACAATAAGATGGCCTCCCTGCATCCTTGTGGCAGAAGTGAGTGGCTCAGGTCCCATCTGAGTTGGAGATTGCTGGAAAAGGGCTCAGTGTGGGGCTTTTTCATTGGTAGTTTGTCTTAAAACTGTTTAATTTTGCCGTATTTAAACCTTGCATTTGAATGTTGCTGTGCACTGTACATTGGGGGGGGGGGGTTAACGGTGTCTTGTATATATGCAAACACCTGGAAACACAAATTTTCCATAAACGTCTTGTGAATAGAACCTTCCCAAGCTTCCCTGTTGCTGTCCTGACAGCTCAGCTGCACACTGTGTAGGGTTGCCACAGCTTTTCATGCCTAACCTTCAACAGATTAAATGTCTCTGTTACTCCTGCAGCATGAACTGATCCAACTTGTCCACTCCCTAATCATAGCTGGCCTTAGGCATAGGTCAACTAGGTGGCTGCCTAGGGCACTGATGTAGCAGGGGTGCTTTTCCAGTAATCTGAATGATGTAGGTAGATCAGGATGGGGTCACAAGCTGGTGTTGGTGGGCGCTGTGGAGACCTTTTGCCTAGGGCACCAGTTGACCAAAGGCCGTTTCTGTCCCTGATGTTACTATGCTATAAACCTGCTGTAATGGACGGTCAGTTTCCAACCATTACTCCGCCTAGCCTGATTGACATGGGCATCCTGTAGCATTGTAGTAATTGCCTAATGTATGCTGACAACCACTTACTCCTAAAACAACCAAGCAAGTGTAAGACTTAAATACAGGTTAAATTAAACACTTTTAAGCTAAACTACCAATGGGAAAGCACACATTAAGCTTTCCTCCAGTAATCTCCAAATCATATGAGGCTCAGACTAAGTGTGCAGGTAGGGCCCTACTAATGTAAGATGGCTGTGGAATATTGGTCAAGGGTAGCAGTACAGTGCAGAACTGAATGTAGTTTATGCTATGTACTAGCTACTTAAGGCAACAGAACAGCCTTTTTAAAGTGCAGAAAAATCAGCACAGCAGAGTACAAAGAAAATAGTAAAGCCAGCGGAGGTGTTTCTGACTTATCAGAGTACAAAGAAAACTCAAAAAGTATTTTTTTTTTTAGCAGTGTATGCTTTGGATTTCAGCAGAATCTCTCCAGACTTCTGGCAAAAGTCGCCAAACGTTGAGCAGCTCCATTTAGATGACCTAAGGCAGTACTGCCCTCTGCACAAACTGTCAGCTCTTTGAGCAGCTGTGAACAGTGGGAGATTATGCACAGTGTTTCCTATAGAGAATTTTAACTGGAGAGGTTTGCTTATATACATGGCACGGGGAACCACATTTGTTAGAGGCTTTTATTTCAGCAGGATGAAAGATTTTTAAACAGTTAATCCCTCAGGCCAGTCGGATAAAAGCACAATAAACTTTAAACTAGCAGCGGTTTTTAACTTGGGTGGGTTGAATTCAACTCTTCTCCCTGCAGAGTGCAAAAGACCCTTCCTAGTTTTGAGCTCAAGTGCAGTGACAAATGCTTTACAGAATTCCTGCAGCGCCCAGAATCCTTGGAGATAAGTTCATTAACCCTGAGAAATGTTCAACAAAGTACAATAAAAAGTGCACAATGTATGAGAATATTTTGACAGACTCAGGAGAACTTTGGCAAACTCAGAAAGTACAGCTGTGTACTCTTACCATAAATGTAGATATTCGAGTGTGTTCACTGTTGCAGTTATCACTGTAGGGTTCTTCCTGCCAGCAGCAGCCCCCGATCTGCCAGAATCCCAAAGTCTGGATCGGGCGCCAGCTGAGGTCACATTTATCCTGACGTCAATGTGCCAGAAGGTATAAAGACCTCAGCTGACGCCATTTCCCCAGTTTTTCTTGCCCCAGATGTCAGGTGCCCAGAAAGAAAAGGCTAAAAAAGAAACCATGCCCAAACCCTCAGCAGTCAAAATACCTCAGAACAGACAGTACTCAAGGAGAAAACAAAAGATGGGATAGGAGGGAGGGTAACCTGGACTGCAACAGTGAACACACTCGAACATCTACATTTATGGTAAGAGTACACAACTGTACTATGTTCTTCATGGTTCACTGTTGCAGTCATCACTGTAGGGGTGTGTCCCAAAGCTAAGAAAGGGTGACTGGAGGAGAAACAGAGGGAGCGGTCACAAAACCTTGCAAAACCGCAGAAGCAAAACCTGCCCTGGATTTAGAATAGAGAGGGAGGTTGTAATGCTTAGAAAAAGTATGTACAGAACTCCAAGTAGCAGCTTCCAAAATATCCTTGGTAGGAACCCCACAAAGAAAAGCTGCTGAAGTAGCAGTAGCCCGGGTAGAATGAGTCCTAACATTAACAGGAACAGGATTATCATGATAAGAGTAACAGAACTTGATGCAATGGGCAATCCACTTGGAAATAGTTTGCTTAGTGATTGCTTTCCCCTGAACAGTAGGAGCGTAAGCGACAAACAACTGATCAGATTTCCGGAATATCTTGGTCCTGTCCAGGTATAGACGAAGCTGTCTCTGCACGTCTAGAGAGTGCAAAAGACTTTCTTCCTCACTTTGAGGATTAGGATAAAAGGTAGGCAAATGAATAGACTGATTCAAGGCCACTGCCAAAACCACCTTGGGCATAAATGTGGGATTAGTCCGTAGAGATACCCTGGATGAAAAATAAGGAAAGGTTCCACAGCCATGAGCGCTTGCAATTCTGGAATTCGTCTAGCAGAGATAATAGCTAAAAGAAAAGCAGTTTTCCAAGACAAAAATTTTAAATCCGTAGAAGCTGCAGGTTCAAAAGGAGACAAAGTTAATTTCTCCAAAACATAGTTAAGATCCCAAGTGGGAACAGGAGCCCTTATAGGGGGCCGAATATTCTTAGCCCCTCTAAGAAATTGTTTAAGTAATGGATGAGAAAAAATCGGAGGATCCGTATCGTAATGTGCAGAAATAGCAGAAGCATGAAGCTTAACAGACGAAAAAGATAGGCCCGTATGTAATAACTCTGTCAGATACTGTAAAATCAGAGGAATGCTCGGAACAGAAGAATCACCACCCTGGACTTGACTCCAGGAGCAAAATCTTTTCCATTTTCCCGCATAAGATTTTCTAGTGCTGGGCCGTCTAGCTTCAAGGATTACATCCAATACCTGTTTGGAAAGGACAGAGGTGTTTACAGACCCTGGATCCGCCAGGCAGCTAGATGCAGAGTCTCGACATGACTGTGCAGTATCCGGCCATCTCGTTGAGACAGTAGATGAGGGATTTGAGGCAGAATCCAGGGAGGCTCCTGAACCAAGTTCATCAGAGTGGAATACCAGAATTGCCGAGGCCAATTGGGAGCCAGTAGAATCATGTGCGGTCTGTCCTGTTTTATCTTCAGAAGTACCCAAGGTAGAAGAGGAAAGGGAGGAAAAGCATATACCGAGAGGTGTTTCCAACTGAATGAGAGAGCATCCACTTTCCATGCTAGTTTGTGGTAGGTCCTTGTGCAGAATGTTGGAAGTTGATGATTCTGAGGGGATGCAAAGAGATCTGTGTCCGGACATCCCCAAGCCTTTATAATCATCCTGAATATCCGAACATCCAACATCCATTCGTGTGGATCTGAAATGCGTCTGCTCAATGCGTCTGCCAGAGTGTTGTCTTTCCCTGGCAGGAATTGCGCCTGTAAGTCGACACTGCAGGTCAGAGCAGTGTACCAGAGATTCATGGCTAATCTGCACAGGGGGTAAGAGTGAGAGCCCCCCCCTGCTTGTTGATCTACCACATCAATGTAGTGTTGTCTGTCCGTATCAATAATTGTACTGGTAGAAGAAGGTCCCTGAAGGCTATCAGAACATTCTGTACAGCTAGCATCTCCTTCAAATTTATGTGCAGGTGCGTTTGCTCCTTCGTCCAAACACCCTGAAGACATCTCCTGTGTATGTGGGCTCCCCATGCATAATCTGAAGCATCTGTTTGTCAGAACTTGGTTGGTCAGCGGAGGACAGAAAGGTTTCCCCTTATTCTGTAGAAAGGCTTCGGCCCACCAAAGAAACTCTCGCTGGAGACAAGGCAAAATCGTGACCACTGTTTCCAAACTCTGGTAATGCTGAGACCAGACACTATTGAGGTACTACTGCAGTTTCCTCATATGCAGCCTTGCATATGGTATTAGCAGAATGCAGGAGGCCATGTAACCCAAAGCCTGCAGAATTTTTCTTGCAGTCAGCTGTTTCATTGAAGCCAGGTGTCGGAAAAAAGAAGCCAGTTGCACTTTTCTGTCTGGTGTCAAGGAAGCCATCTGGGTTGAAGTACTCAGAAGAGCACCCAGGAAAGTAATCTGTTGTGTGGGTACCAGGTTTGATTTCTTTAGATTCACTGTGAAACCGAGGCACTGAAGAAGACGCTGCACAAAGGCTAGATGCCAAAGTAGAGTGTCTTTGTCATCCGCTTGAAGAAGACAGTCGTCCAGATAAGGGTAAATTTGAATCCCCTTCTGTCTGCAAAACACCATTACTGGTGCCAGGCACTTCGTAAAGACCCTGGGCGCAGTAGATAAGCCAAAGGGCAGCACAGAGAACTGGTAATGTTTCTAGCCCGCTTTGAAACGCAGATACCTTCTGCACTCTTGCCTTATAGGAATATGCAGGTAAGCTTCTTTTAAGTCCAAAGTCACCATCCAAGCGTTCTTGTCCAACATAGGCAGCAGCTGCTGCAGAGTGAGCATCTTGAATTTTGATATATCTAGGAAGGTGTTTAGTACAGAGAGGACCAGGATTGGTCTCCACAAATTTTCCTTCCTGGGAACCAGGAAAAGTCTGGAATAAAAACCTTGCCCTATTTCTAAATTTGGTACCAATTCTATGGCCCTCATAGCCAGGAGGGACTGAACCTGCTGTTGTGCCTCTGCCCACTGATGATTTGGCAGGTCTGGCCAACCGTTCGGTTTTGGCAAAGTGTGGAAATGAAATCTGTAATCTCTTGAGACTATGTCCAGAACCCATTTGTCCCGGGTTATGTGGTTCCAATTTTGATAAAAAAGAGAAATCCTTCCCCCCCAAAGGAGCTTCCAGGAGAGGAGCCCCTGGAACCAGAAAGGGAGACTCATAAAGACTGTTTTCGGTAGGGTTGAGACTTATCTTCACCTCCCTTGGGAGAGGGGGCACTCCACTGCCTATTCCTAAAATGGGACTGTGACTGTCCCCTACCTCTGGAATGCCTGAATCTGCCTCTCTGAGACCTGTCCGAGCCCGGAAAGGACCAAGGTTTAGTTGGCCAGTGTCTGCTAAATCTAGGAAGTTGCACCTGTAGAAAATCCTTAACTGTCTGCATAGATTTGGCTTTGTCTTCCATTTTCTTCAATACCTCTTCAGCTTTGGACCCAAACAGAACATCGTGCTGCAAAGGGGCATCCAAAAGTCTGTCTTTAATCTGATCCGGCAAGCTTTGATCCCTTAACCAAGCATGTCTTCTAATAACAGTGCCAGTTGTTGCAACCCTACAAGAAGCTTCCAAAGAATCAAAACCACAATGCAGGATATGTTTACCCACTTGTTCAATAGCATGCAATAAATCCTGTAACTCCTGATTATCCACACCAATAGACACAGCTGACATCTTTTGTTGAAATACAGACAAAAGGTATTGCTGATACTTCAGCATATGAAATTGACAGTTCAAAACCCTAATAGACAATGTAGCAGAAGTATAAACCTTTTTACCCCATCTCTCCAAAGCCCTGGACTCTCGGTCAAAGGGAATAGGATTTTTAGCAGAGGCCGCTTTAACACCCTTAGGACCCTGAGAAATTGTTTCCAGATCAGGCGAAAGATTTTTAAAAAGAAATTTATGAGAATCTGGAACCCTATAATACCTATCCGGTTTGGCTGGAGTAGGGGGAAAAGAATCAGGAGAGAGAGAAGCTTCCGAAAAAACATCATCAACAATGTCCAATACAGCGGGAATAGCCAGAGGCTTATGCTGTGGGAGAAGAAGAAAATCCCTAAGCCTTTTCTTGGATTCAGAGAATTCCTGCCCTTCCCAGTGAAAATGCACCCTCATATCATGCAAAGTTTCACCAAAAGAATAATCCTCAGGAGGAGAGGTGGAAGCAAAGGAATCTTCAGCATCAGAATCCTCATAAAGAAGAAAAGAATAATCCTGCTCAAGGGAAGAAGCAGAAGAAACAGAAATTTGGTCTGAAGAATCATAATCGGACTGTAATCTAGGCTTCTTGTCAGGAGGGGGATGAGAACTCCTGATCATAGTTAAGAGATCGTCAGCCATCCTAAGCATCTGCCTCTGAGGCCTAGGACCCTGATCAAAAGGTGCCTGTGCTAGCCACTTCACTTAGCTGGAGCCCTAGACTTTGACTTCTCATGTAAACCCGAATCCACATTTACAGGAAGTTGTGAAGGCCTGAGAACTCCCTCAGAAGCCGGTACCTGCCTACCAGCTCCAGACCCAACTGAGGGAGCAGTATCCGAAGGTCCAGTCCCTGGCAATGTGAAGACCCCATCAGCTCCACACCAGAGTTGGTACAGGCAATTGGTTCAAAAGAGGCAGACAACAGGGGCTGCAAAGGCGCCTCACTGATGACCGACGAACCAGCAACTGGCAATAACTGAGTAACATCCTTTGCTGTGGACCTCGGAGGCCTGTCTGCATCCCTGCGCCTCTTACATACCCCAGAAGCCGGACTAGAGTCTGAAGACATGTTATAATTAAACCTTTTTCCAAAATAGTAAAAGGCAAAGTTATATATATGCCTAATAGTACGCTGATTTAAATCTAGCACAAAACACACAATTAGCAACGTCGTGGTCAGGACCCAGGCAGGGAATACAGTAAGAGTGAAAATCCCTATGAGGTATTTGCTTCCCACAAGAAATACAATTATTAACTTTTTCTGACATCTGACTGGAACAAGAAAAAGACCTCCCCAACGGGGTACTTATCTGTAAAAAAATGAAAATCCTGGGATTAGATCCAAAAACTAACAGGAATCGGCCGACCGGCATCAGTGAACTGCAAAGGGCAGTGTGCGGCAAGAAAAGCTGGGGAAATGGCATCAGCTGAGGTCTTTATACCTTCTGGCGCATTGACGTCAGGATAAATGCGACCTCAGCTGGCGCCTGATCCAGACTTTGGGATTCTGGCCGATCGGGGGCTGCTGCTGGCAGGAAGAACCCTACAGTGATGACTGCAACAGTGAACCATGAAGGACATCAGCTTTTTCAGTACCAGAGGGGGTTATGGAATATGAGAATACTCTTAAAACAACTTAAGAGCAGTACAGTGTGTTGAATCACTAGGCTTACTGTCTTGTTTTGTAAACGCAACAGAATGAAATACCAGGAAGTGTCTTTCTGCAGAGATGTGATTGTTATAATGGCTAATGGACTTAATGGCTTGCCTATTAAGAAACAAGGGGGGGGGGTTTGTAGAGGTTACCACAAAGTGTACACTTTGTGTAACCTTTCTGAGTGAATAGACAAAACAAGCATTGTGGTAGGGCTATTCCTGGATTCAAAAAGTGCACGTAGCATACTGTTTCAGGTAACATTTATGAATACCCCTTAGAGTAGAGTCAAAGGGAAGGAAACAAATTGTGATGTGCATTAGCAATTCTGTGTTGCTATGACAAGTAAAACTACTTTTGCTGCTTAGCTTTCTCTGTTGTCAGAAAAGTGATGTCATGTGCTGACTGTTGTGAGATAGGAGAAAAAACATTGTATGAACTGTGTGTACCATGCTGTGCAAAAGATGCTAAATGTCATATTTGTGTGGACCCATCTGTTAGTACTAATTATTAATTTATATAGTATTTCTCTTGTAAGCTTTAACCTGCAAATTCAGATATCTGGAATATTTTATGGGTTTATATTACATCATCGCGTTTTCATAAACTAGAAATTCATATGGTCAAGATCATGTGATTAAGTTTCTGAAAACTCTAGGAAAAAATAACAAGTCTGTTTCTGTAGAGGCTTCTGTGTACATCCCTGTACAGTGGGGATTGGGGAACTTACCTTTTTTCCCCACTGTAGAGTGATCTCTGAGTTTGTATATAAAAATTTGCAAGGGGGATGGGGGGGGGGGTTATTTCGAGTTTTCAGAAATTCAGTCATATGGTCTCAACCATATGAATTTCGAGTTTCCGAAAACTCAGTTATCTAATATAGACCTGTATTTTATTTCTCTGTTTTATTTCTGAGTATGTACAAACCTGTATTATATATATATATATATATATATATATATATATATATATATATATATATATATGTATATGTGTGTGTGTATGTGTGTGTGTGTGTGTGTGTGTGTGTGTATGTGCATGTATGCATATATTATATATATATATATATATATATATATATATAAATTAATATATATATATTAATATTAAATATTTTTTAGAATCAAGAAGGTTGACTAAAAAGTAAATATACATATTTTATACATATTTGGTTTGTAGGATGAAATGTGTAATTCCATATTATTTTTTAACATTATGAAGATATTATATATATATTATATTATATATGTATTAATTTATATTTGTACTGTTTTCTTTATTGTTTAAGTAAAGTTCATTTATTAACCTTTAAGCTGTTGTGGCTGGCATGTGTTTATTTAATATATTTATTCATTATTGTGCATATGAGAAGGTAGTCATTTTTACACTGTTTAATAAGCTGTGTGGCACACATCACCTGTTAGACTGCTAGGGCTAACACCAGTGAGAGATACTACTGGGTATGATTTCATATTTGACTTGATTAAGTGCAGCCAAGGAATCTGTGGAGCTGTGGCCCTAAATTCAAAGTGGTATCAGTATTACTTTGCCAGGAAGAAAGTTGTGGGAATTGGAGAATTCTGCCAGTCTTTCCTGAGAATTGTGCAAGTGTGAAAATAATTTTTGTGAAAGGCATTTACCATGGAAAAGGTAGACGTGAAGACATTAGATCATAGAGAGAGAGCAGTGAGGCAGGGGCCTGCAGTGCTTGATCAAAGACTCAGCACTGTAAATGGCTTTTGTGCAGTCCAGTCTGTGCGGATGTTGGAAACCTATATCCAGTGCAGTGGTTCATATTCCCTCTGTTCTGCTACAAAAAGACTGTGAACCTGACAGAACCAAGGAATATGAGGGGGGGTTTTGTGCTTTTGTCCTTCAGTTTGCATAGACTTCATCTGGCTGGCTTAAAACTTCCTCTATGTCTAATTAAAAAACACTTGAGTAGATTGCATGACTATCATTTAAAAAATATACACAACTCTGTGTTTACTCGCCCATATCTTAAAGGAATTACACATTTCATTCTACAAACCAAATATGTATAAAATATGTATATTTACTTTTGTCAACCTTCTTGATTCTAAGAAAACTTGCAAATGTACAAGTTGCACCCTTATATGTGCCATTGTTTTTATTATTTGGATGACTTTTTTGTGTTTTATCACACATTAGACTTATTCTTATATACAAAATATGGCTTGTTTCCTAGAACTAAAATTAAATTACTGTTACCTATTAAGATTTTCCAAATGTTTTTCATATTGATCACTGCTGCAGTAGCCTTAGCTATATGGGGTTATGTCCTGCCAGGGATGTAACAGACAGGCAGCTTCCAAAGCTTCAGGGCACCTTCCATGCACTCAAACTGTCAGGCATCTTGTGCTGAGCTGACTAAAGGACAAGTTAGGGCACCAACCCTCCAGAGCTTCACTGCTGCTGAAGCGTAAGCACCTCTGAGACGTTCAAGGATTAATGGAATGCTTATGCTGTTCCTTTTCTGGGTAAATAAGTTGCCTTTGGGGGAAGAAACTTTCTTTTAATAATTGTGCTTATTATTTATTCCTTCCTCTTTAGGAAAATTATTATAAAGCTAGGAGTTTGTGTTTTAACAGACTGCCATGAAGTTATCATGTACATTTAAACAGAAGCACTCTTTTTTTTTTCCTGTCAGTTAAAAAAATATTTAAAATAACTGAAAACCATTTTTCTGTAGAGGAAGTTTGCTTATTTTACTTTGTGGTACTGACATAGGGTTTTAAGGTGCTTTTTTTACTGTGTTTGAGTAAAAGGTTTGGTGAAAAAAGTTACTTTAAAAGTTTTTTTTTTTACCATCATTTGTAGATTGTTTTCCTTGGGGAGGAAACACCATTATTGTCTTGAGTGTGGAACAAACTTTTGGTCCCACTCTTGGTTGGACTTCTAGCCATAGAAAGAAAAAATAAGCAAACAGCCATTGCCACCAAAGCAGGCTAACAATTTGCTTCAGCTGCAGATGGGTATTGGATATTTGTTGTACCTCAGACCAAAAATCTTTCACCCCAAATCCATCGGATGTAGCACCTACAGCAACTGTTAAGCAGGGCTTAGCCACATCCTCTGTGGCTGTTGGGGTCCTCTCAGTAGGCAAGGGAGAGCCAGTCTTGTCAGTTCTGGAAGACAGTATAGGGACGGCTTCCATGTTTTGTAAGAATGTTGTGCTGATCCCTGGGAAAGCTTCTTCTTTCACTAATAACACTACTGGTCCCATTTTTTATGTAAAAAAGAAGTAGACAACTAAGCATGTATCCTCAAATTTCCTTTGGAGTAGGATATTGGGTCTGGTTCAGGGTTTAATTCAGGCTGTTGATCCTTCTAAGGCAGTTTCTATTGAGAGAGAAATGCTTCCTTTTCTGATGAGATTCAAGATTCTGAATTTGGACAGTCAGACAGATGCAGGGTTTTCCGCTCCAGTTTCTGATTCAGACTCAGAGGAGAGCTCAGTTTCTGATTCTTCCTGTCAGGGGTTTCTCTTTTTCTGAAACTATTTCTAGAGTGTGGCAGTGTTTTCAGTGGGAGAACATTGAGGTTTCTGAAAGAGACCGCTATGAGCTGTTACAGAAGGAATTTCCAGAACCCACACCAATTCTCTCAGTTTTGTCTGATTTGGAGGATGTGTGTTACTGTCTGTAATTTTCCTGTCAGCTAACTGCTCCTAAAAAGGCAGATAGGAAGTATAATATACTCTTCCCAAGCCTGATCTAGCAGCTGTAGCTTTAGTCAGTCTTGCTGCTGCTAAATGCTTAGTTAATCCCAATCCTACTATTTCTGATAAGGATTATTAGGTTATTGATAAGTATGGGAAAAAGTGTATGCTTTTACAACTTTGATTTTCAGAATGTTGAATTGTCAGGCTCATATGTTAAGGAGTGTCCTGATTAATTGTGAAAGTATGAAGAATGTTTTATCTGCATTTTCTTCTTGTGAGTAAAATTCAGCTTTGAATAATGTAATTTCTTCTAATGTTCAAGTCACTATTCATTGTATACAGTGTTTGACTGTTGATACTATTTCCAGGGCTATGGTCACAGGTACTGTTTTGAGGAGGTTCGCGTGGTTGCATTCTCAAAACCTTCCAGATGATGATAAAAATGCGATTTTAAATTCTTCTTTGGATAGAGATTTAATTTTCAGCCCTTTGCTGCAGAGGTGATCAGAAAGTATGATGAAAGGGGTAAGCTGATTCAGGGAATCTTTATTATTTTTTAGCCTTCCTTTTCCACATTTTCCAAGAGATTATCTAACTCCTCATCCAGGTTTGGTAAGAAACAAAATAAACAGTTTCAAAAAATGTAGCTGGACAGATATATAAGGGGGCTCCAAGAAGAATTCTGGAAACTTCCAAACCAAGAAGAGTTCAGTAAGTCAGAATGACTGTTTGAGACTTTTTCCCCTCCTCCCACCCTGGCACCCCCCTTTGCCATCCAGAAAGTCGAATCTTCAGCTTTTTCTTTGGAAACCAATAGTTATAGACAAAGGGATTCTGAGAATCATTCATCAGGGTGACAGATGGGAGTAGCAAGAAATTCCTCATTTTCAGGGAGTAATTCCTCGTCCTGCAGACCAGACTCTTATTTCCACCTGTCCTTCACCACATGCTGTCCTTGGGAGTGATTGGACAAGTTCCTCTTTCCCAGGTAGGAGAAGGGTTTTCTTCAAGGATTTAGTTCCAAGGAAAGAAAATGCTTGGAGATGAGTTTTGGATCTTCCTTCTTTCCTAAACCCATTTGTAATAGTGCCCAAATTCAAAATAATGGCAGCTCACAACCTGTTACCTCTTCGTCCTCATTCAAATTTCCTGGTAAAACTAGATTTAAAAGATGCCTATCATCACATGCCTCAATCTTTGCTTAGGGAGCAGTTTCAGTAGGGATAAAAGTGCACGGTGTGTGGGACACCAAGGACAGATGCAAGCACATAAATAAGAGATGCTTGCCCTGATTGTTGTTTGTTTGGTCAGGATAAAACAGACAAACATTCATGGGTTCAGTTCAAGCAGCTTTATTAAGCACAAACACATCAGAAATGAGGCTTTGTGACTTAAACTTATAAATCGACTGACTACCACACTAATACATGTTAACACTCTGGCTGTTCTCTCAAAATGCCACTGCTGCCTGCACATGCTCACTATTTATATGCACTTGCTTGCATCTGTAAATGCTTCTTAAAGGTGCATATACACGCTCTGTTCTACATCCTCCATATTTGAGAAATAGTCCATATACAAAATGACAGTATTCAATGATATGCAGTGTACAGAAATGATCTTTTGACATGCAGTTATATAGAACTAATTCTTTGATATACAATCATACAAAATTAGACACATATAAAACAATCATGTCCAGATTGCTGTGTATTTTACACTAGGTCTAGAAATATGACCTGATTGTGTAATATAAAAGTCAGAATTGGATCTAATAATGGGGACTTTCTTCAAGGAATGTTGAACTTTGGGGACAACTGGGACATCATCCAGAACGGCAATGGATACTGAGACACGTTCTTCGGTATGAACATAGGTTCATAGGCTGGTACTAGGCTGTCAGCCCTGGGGCCTATACAAGCCTAGCCATAACAATTCCCTGGAAATTTCTTCCCGCAATATTTACTTCCCTGGACCACTATCTAGCAGGGTGACTGACGTGATCCCTGGGGTGAATTACCTATCTCCCATTCAATCGTCAAGGTTCCTTTTGAAGAGCGCCAAGGAGGCGCTGTGCTTGACATGTATGGGCAGTCTATTCCAGAGTATGGGGAGTCAAAGGGTCAGGAACCTATCCCTCCAGCATGTTTTGTTCATTGTGATGACAAGGTTTAGATCCCTGGAGCGTGTGGCTCTGAGGGATTGGGATTTCTTTAAGTGGAGCATGTCCAGCAGCTCAGGGTTTGACATGGCCTTGTATGTTAAGCAGAAATCACCTCTGAGTAGACAATATACCACAGAGTATAGCTGTTTTTTTTTTTAGATTGTCAGTATAGGGCATCAGCTTTAGGCCTGTGATTCTTTTGGTGAGGTATTTCTGCAGCCTTTCCAGTTGTTGCAGATGTCTTGTGAGGTACATACCAAATGGGGCATTGTACTCTATAGTGGGTCTAATGAGGGATGAGTACAGTGGGACAATGACCTCCTTTTTTCTGGATGAAAAGCCCTTAGTGATGAGGTGTGCCACATAGAAGGATTTCCTGACTATTGTGGCGATGTGGTTATCGAAGGTGAGACCACTGTCCACCTGTGTCCCTAAGTCTCTCATCACACTTTCAGTGTTTAGTGTACTGCCACCTATGTGGTAATTCATGGGTACATGTTTTTTCCCAAAGGGGATAACTATACATTTCTTGGCATTAAGCTTGAGCCCATGGCTCTGGCATCAAGCATCTGTTTCTGTAAGGCCCTTTTGTAGAATATCCACATCATTTGGGGAATCAATAATGGCTCCCAGTTTGCAGTCATCTGCAAACTTTGTTAGCCAGAGTCGCTTAGTGTTGGCCTGTACTTCAGAGAAGTAGATGCCAAACAAGAGCGGTTCCAGGACTGAACCCTGAGGTACTCCACTTGTCTGGAGTTGGATTTGGAGTTGGCTACTTTTACAGTCTAGGTTCTGTCAGTAAGCCAGTTGGCAACCCATCGATTGACATAGGGATTTATGCCCAGCTTAGTAAGTTTATCTATGATTCCAGAGTGGGGAATGGTGTTGAAGGCCTTGGTGAGGTCCAGATAGGATGTGTGGACTGCCTTTCCCTTGTTCACAGCGCTGGAGACTGATTCGACAAAGTCAGTCAGGTTCAGAAGACAAGATCGGCCCTTCATGAACCCAAACTGGGTGGGGTCCAGTGTTTGAAGGTTGCCAATGTCTTTGTTTATAAGTTCCATACCTTTGCAGATCAGGCTCGTCAGACTGATGGGACGGTAGTTCCCGGGATCCAAGGTGGATCCCACCTTGTGGACTGAGATAACTGTAGCTGTGCGCCACTCAGTGGGCACGAATCCTGAGGTGAGGCTATGATTAAACATGACACTTAGGTGACGTGTCAGTTCATTTTGTAGTTCATGTAGTACACAGCCCGGGATGTCATCTGGTCCCATGGATGCTGTATTTTTAGCTTTGGAGAGTGCGGTTTCTACCTGTGTGGCCATGATTACCGAATTTGTCAAACTTTTGGTATTGAGATGGGCCCTTTAAGGGGTTGGGGGTGAAGTTTGCACTAAATCGATCTGCCAGGATATTGGCAATATCCTTGGGATCAGTATATTTAATGCCATTCTGTTGTAGCTCAGGGCATGTCTGAGCATTGCCATTTAGATTCATGACATAACTATAGAATGTCTTGTGGTTATCTTTGGAGTTTTTGGCAATTTTATTTTCGTAACTAGCTTTGGAGGATTTTATGAGGGATCTCAGCTTCTTAGTGAGGCTGGTAAGGGAGTTTTTTTGCATCCTGGGATTTTCCTCTTTTCTGCAACAGTTTCTTTCTTCTGTTGTATAGTTTGTTTATGGCAGGGGACCACCAGATTGGCTTCCTTTGTTTTGGAGGAGATCATCTTGGTTCTATTTGGGATGGCACGATTCATACATGAGTGGATGTGCTCATACAGTGCCTTAGTGTAGGATTCAGCCATCAAACTTTCAGCTCCAATCTGCATGGGTGTCATGAAGTTTGTCACTTCTGACTTAAGTAGCATGAAGTTGGCTTTGGAGAAGTTTTTTTTACGGAGGTTTCCTTAATGGGTGGTGGGGGTGGGATGTGGATGTCAAGGGTGATTTGCTTATGGTCATACCTAACCAATGAGGAGGTGACCACTGGTGTGGAGCATCTGTCTCCCATGTTGGTAATGACCAGGTCTAGGATATTGGAGCCCCTGGTGGGACAATGGATTAGTTGATACAGGGCATTGGAATTTATGAATTCCAACCCAGTATTAGGGTGTTTGGTTGTATCTTAATATTATCCAGTATGTCTAGAAAGGTGTAGTGAGAATCTTAGGGCATGGTGGGGGATCTGTAGCAAGCTACAATTTGGATTGCAGTCTTACCTAGTGTTAGTTGCACCTGGAGAATTTCAGAAGGATTGTGTTGGGCAACTAGCCTGGAGGTGTGAATATCCTTGGTGAATATGGACACTCCTCCACCTTTAGTGTTTCGGTCTTGGTTTGGTGGCCGAAAAGTGTGGAAGAGTTGTAGCCTGGTATTGCAGGGGTGCTGTCTGGAGCCTTGAACCAGGTCTCAGTTACTGCACAGATATCGATGTTCTCCATTTTTAGGAGTGCCTCAAGAGAGTGCATTTTGAGGTTTAAACTTCTAGCATTGAGTAGCATTATCTTCAGATTTTGCATGCTTGTATCTGTTACGGTGGTGGTTTTGTCCTTTGAACCTCACCTAAAAAAGGCACTATAGGGGTGGCGACAGCTTTAGCCAGTAACCTGAATCCCAGGGGTGACAGGTGCAGACCATCTCTGGCAAAGCATCGTGGTTTGTCAATCATGTCGTCCCAGGCAGACAGATACTGAATCCCTTTTGAATGACACCAGAAGCTTAGCCACTTGTTGAATGCAATCATTTTGTCCTTATACTGTGGTATCATTCTGGGCGAAGGTAGGATGCTACTCAGGGCTAGGGTCATATCTGCCTAGGCCACATGATCTGAGAGTTCTTCCATGTCTCTTTTCATGTAGTCCAGGGAGGTACGTCTCAATTCATTCACTCCAACATGGACAATGACAGAGTCATATTTGTACTTGTTGTGGAGTGACTTGAGTGCATGTGTTCTGTGGCGGATCCTGGCACCCGACAGGCAGCTGACTGTAATTTTCTCCTTGTTCAGCCTGGTGAGTGGGACATCAGTGTGCCTGACTATAGAGTCACCTATGACTAAAGTGTTGGGTACATGTCTTGCCTTAGAGGCTGTTGTTGGGTGGCACACTGGTGCTGTGAGCTATGTGTCACTTTGGTTGTGACTGGTGTTTGCATTTCAGCTTCGGAGTTCCTTGTTGCTTGGACATGTTAATGTTAAGGGCCTCCGCATATGTGGGTTTAATGTTGCTATGTGTGGGTGTTGATGGTCTGGGTTTTGAAGGGCTATGTGTTGCTTGAGGTATAGTGCAGGTGTTAACCTTCTCCTCTTGACTGTCTAGCACATTCTTGGCTGGAGAGAACTTTGCTTCCAGTTTGGCTATGTAAGTGCATCTCTCACAGGTTGTAGTGTTGGGTAGTAGGAGATGAGGGCTGTCTGTGTACATGAGGCAGTTGCTACATTGCCCCAGTATGCCCAGATTCACCAGGTGGACAGGAGAAATCACTGGAAGCTGACCCTTGGACATGGCTGTTTAGGTGATTTTTGGAAAGTACAAGAGCTGTTTTCCCTTACCTTTGCAAGGTACTTTGCAGCTATAGGCTGTTTAGTGCCTATGATAAATTTCTCCTTATTAACAAGGAGAGTTGAGTGCTTGTATCAGTTTATGGCTTCCTAGTGGTTTCCAGCAGGTTCTAGAGCAAGTGCTAGTCACAGGGGTTCAGATTTTAGTGCTACTACTAAGAAAACCAGCAAGGTCTAAGGGAGAATTTGAAGAGCAGACTTTCTGGCACCTGGAATAGTTTAACTGTAGCCCGGCACTGCTGCACAATGCGAAAAATGTGCAAGCGCGCGTTTTTAAACCAGAAAGTTGAAAGGGATAGAAATCAGCCCAAAATGGCTAAAATTACAATTTCAGAGCTGGAAACTACTCCTCTAGTGTCAGGCAGTACAATGCTCACCATTCCCACTGGTAAGCAGTAGGACTTCTCTCTACCACAGCAAGGTCTGGATAGCTCTGAACACAGAAAATAAAGTCCTGAAACCAGCAAAGCTTGGGATCTGGACTATACTAGCTAGGAAAGACGGAAAACGAGCAAACAAGATAGTTTTTTTTTTTTTTTTTTTTTGTTAAAACAGGCTAAACAATGCAATAATGCACTAAAACACAGAAAAGGCTAACGCACTTGAGCGTGTAGCCCTAAACAGTAAATACAATTAAAACTCTACAAAATTAACAATTTAAAACTTTTTAAATGAAGCAAGGCAAGTGCACAACTGAAAAACGATTTAAGAGGCAGTAATACAGTAGAATAAGTAGCTAGTCTATTTACATATATATATATATATATATATATATCTACAGAAAAGCAGCTAAAACACACTAAAACAATTCAGATGCCGTGTAACCTAGAGCACTTGAGTTGTAGCAATATTAAGGCAAATACAGTTTTAATAAATGCACTAAAATATACTCTATATTTCCAAAATGTTTGAGAAGCATAGTTGGAACACAAGGATACTCAGACAAATTTTTTTTTTAGAAAGGGAGAAAGGAGGAACAGAAGGAAATTCTCTCTGTATTAGGTGGAAAGAGCTAACGACACTAGACTGGGAGGAGTGTCCAAGATCAAATTTAGAGTAGGGGTGGGCAACTGCAAGGCCAGCAGGTATAAAGACAAGATGTCAATAGGGAGGGTGAGTGGGAGAAAACACTACAGAAATGTTTATCACAAGTGAGCCAGTAGCTATGAAATACAGTACAAATATGCAGTATACAATAAAATTGCTATAAATATCTAAAATAAGCAATAACTACTACAAATAAGCAAAAAGAAACAGGCTGCTTATTGCTATATATCACAGATCAGCTCCTCCTCCTCAGATAGCTCTGTGTGTAATGGGTGAAACACTCAAGTTAACTTCTTTGCAGAAAGTTGAAACCTGAAACACTGTAAAAAAATGTTCAAAAAACCAGTGAGGTGCTTTTTCCAAGCCGTAGCCCTGGCAACCCAACTAGACATTGACCATAAACACTAAACTCTCACTAAAGTGGAGGATGGTCTTTGCTTTGATGGCCTGGACAATGAGCTCAGAAAACAGCCTCTAACAAACAACTAGACCCACAACACAATCAGGAATATGGAGAATATTACAGCTACTACCTAAACTATTTTAGACAGAACACACTGTAGAAATGTTTATCACAAGTACAATCAGGAATATGGACAATATTACAGCTACCACCTAAACTATTTTAGGCAGAAAACACTACAGAAATGTGTATCACAAGTGAGCCAATAGCTATGAAATACAGTACAAGTATGCAATATACAATAAAATTGCTATAAATATCTAAAATAAGCAATAAGTACTACAAATAAGCAAAAAAAAAACGGGCTACTTATTGCTATATATCACAGATCAGCTGCTCCTCCTCAAGGTTGCTCTGAGATCCAGAGTCTGTTTCACAGGTATGATATTGTGATATAGTTTCTGATTCAGAAAGTAGATGTGTGTGGTTTTTACTGTATTCTATATCCTCAGATTCCACTAATTAGGATCTCTACTCAAAACATGTACCTCTCACTTGACCAATTTGATTAAAGACTTTTGCTGTTTCCTCACTGTCTCTCCTTCTTTTAACAGATGAAGTTGTCTGCTCATTTTATCATAGTTGGACTTCTGAGAAGAATGCTTCTTAAAAAGTTAGGCTTTGATTGCTCTATTGTTTTTAGGATTAGGCACCAACAAACTAGAACTGATAGCCAAGGTTGTT